>NC_059508.1:30393474-30405974 GCF_914767665.1 Harmonia axyridis
CCGATGCATGACGTAAACAAGATCACACCGATGCAGCACGTTAACATTAAAGCCCGCCTAATCCGATCGATGGAGGCCGTCTCGAGTGTCCAACTTGCTCACAAGAGCCGAGAAACAAACCGATGCATCACGTAGACAAGATCGTACCGAATGTTAACACAATCCAAAAGGAAATAATCTTAGATGAATATCGATTCTGATTATTGATTTTTCTTTCGCGATATTGATAGAAGACATCTGAATGAATTTCGAATTAATTCCGAAATCAAAAAAATATTTTCAATAAATTTTTTTTCTAGAGTACCTCGGTCTTTTCTATTTTTTTTCCAAGTTTCGTACGTCAATCAACATACATCCCAGAAAAAATCATCTCTCTAACTATCCTGGTTCAAAAGTTGTATCGGAACTTTTCACGTCGAAAAAGAACATAGGCGAAAAAGGACGTGAACATTATTCCTTATAAAAATCAAACCCGACCATGGATTTTGATTCTGATTGTTGATTATCGCTATTAGAACACATTAGGAGGCAACCAAATCAAATTTGAGAAAATTCCACAATCAGAAAATTTTTTTCGAAAAAAAAAAAAAAATTCGAGAACACCTCGGTCATGGCAAGTTATTTCCCACAATCCATTCCCCAATCAACGTACATCCCAGAAAAAATCATCTCTCTAACTATCCTAGTTCAAAAGTTGTATCGGAACATTTTCACGTCGAAAATATATCTCTAAGTCCAGACCGATGCACCACGTAATCTCGGGCAGACCGATGCACAACGTAAATGACGATCGGGACCGGGGCGATCGGTCGTATCTGACACCGCCGGCTCGGTTCTAACATCGTCAATGAGTCGGGGTTGTAAAAAAGGACGTGAACATTTTTCCTTATAAAAATCAAACCCGACCATGGATTTTGATTCTGATTGTTGATTATCGCTACTAGAACATATAAGGAGGCAACCAAATCAAATTTGAGAAAATTCCACGATCAGAAAATTTTTTTCGAAAAAAAAAAAAAATCGTAATCACCTCGGTCATGGCGAGTTATTTTCCGTATTTCATTCCACAATCAACGTACAACATAGAAGAAATCATCTCTCTAACTATCCTGGTTCAAAAGTTGTATCGGAACATTTCACGTCGTAATATCTCGCCAAGTCCAGACCTCGGCGATAGGTAGTATCTGACACCGTCCGCTCGGGACTGACATCGACTTGGACTCGGGCTGATGATGGGGAGGCGTTTAAGGACGTGAACATTTTTCCTTATAAAAATTAAAGTCGACAATGAATATTGATTCTGATTACTGATTTACGCTTTAAAAACACATTAGAAGGCAACCAAATCGAATTTGAGGAAATTCCACGATCAGAAAATTTTTTTCGAAAAAAAAAAAAATCCGAAAAATATTTTTCGATTCCGATTACTGATTTACTCTTTTAGAACACATTAGGAGGCAACCAAATCAAATTTGAGAAAATTCCACAATCAGAAAATTTTTTTCGAAAAAAAAAAAAATTCGAGGACACCTCGGTCATGGCAAGTTATTTCCCACAATCCATTCCCCGATCCACGTACATCCCAGAAAAAATCATCTCTCTAACTATCCTGGTTCAAAAGTTGTATCGGAACATTTTCACGTCGAAAATATATCTCTAAGTCCAAACCGATGCACCACGTAAACTAGGGCAGACCGATGCACCACGTAATATCGGGCAGACCGATGCAGAACGTAAACTCGATCATACCGATGCTTCACGTAATCTCGATCTTACCGATGCACCACGTAAACAAGGGCAGACCGATGCAGAACGTAAAGTAGATCTTACCGATGCACCACGTAATCTCGATCTTACCGATGCACCACGTAATCTCCATCTTACCGATGCACCACGTGAACTGGATCTTACCGATGCAGAACGTGAATTGGATCTTACCGATGCAGAACGTGAATTGGATCTTACCGATGCACCACGTAAACTCGATCATACCGATGCACCACGTAATCTCGGGCAGACCGATGCACAACGTAAATGACGATCGGGACCGGGGCGATCGGTCGTATCTGACACCGCCGGCTCGGTTCTAACATCGTCAATGAGTCGGGGTTGTAAAAAAGGACGTGAACATTTTTCCTTATAAAAATCAAACCCGACCATGGATTTTGATTCTGATTGTTGATTATCGCTACTAGAACATATAAGGAGGCAACCAAATCAAATTTGAGAAAATTCCACGATCAGAAAATTTTTTTCGAAAAAAAAAAAAAATCGTAATCACCTCGGTCATGGCGAGTTATTTTACGTATTTCATTCCACAATCAACGTACAACATAGAAGAAATCATCTCTCTAACTATCCTGGTTCAAAAGTTGTATCGGAACATTTCACGTCGTAATATCTCGCCAAGTCCAGACCTCGGCGATAGGTAGTATCTGACACCGTCCGCTCGGGACTGACATCGACTTGGACTCGGGCTGATGATGGGGAGGCGTTTAAGGACGTGAACATTTTTCCTTATAAAAATTAAAGTCGACAATGAATATTGATTCTGATTACTGATTTACGCTTTAAAAACACATTAGAAGGCAACCAAATCGAATTTGAGGAAATTCCACGATCAGAAAATTTTTTTCGAAAAAAAAAAAAATCCGAAAAATATTTTTCGATTCCGATTACTGATTTACTCTTTTAGAACACATTAGGAGGCAACCAAATCAAATTTGAGAAAATTCCACAATCAGAAAATTTTTTTCGAAAAAAAAAAAAATTCGAGGACACCTCGGTCATGGCAAGTTATTTCCCACAATCCATTCCCCGATCCACGTACATCCCAGAAAAAATCATCTCTCTAACTATCCTGGTTCAAAAGTTGTATCGGAACATTTTCACGTCGAAAATATATCTCTAAGTCCAAACCGATGCACCACGTAAACTAGGGCAGACCGATGCACCACGTAATATCGGGCAGACCGATGCAGAACGTAAACTCGATCATACCGATGCTTCACGTAATCTCGATCTTACCGATGCACCACGTAAACAAGGGCAGACCGATGCAGAACGTAAAGTAGATCTTACCGATGCACCACGTAATCTCGATCTTACCGATGCACCACGTAATCTCCATCTTACCGATGCACCACGTGAACTGGATCTTACCGATGCACCACGTAATCTCAATCTTACCGATGCACCACGTGAACTGGATCTTACCGATGCAGAACGTGAATTGGATCTTACCGATGCACCACGTAAACTCGATCTTACCGATGCACCACGTAATCTCGATCTTACCGATGCACCACGTGAACTGGATCTTACCGATGCAGAACGTGAATTGGATCTTACCGATGCACCACGTAAACTCGATCTTACCGATGCACCACGTAATCTCAATCTTACCGATGCACCACGTGAACTGGATCTTACCGATGCAGAACGTGAATTGGATCTTACCGATGCACCACGTAAACTCGATCTTACCGATGCACCACGTAATCTCAATCTTACCGATGCACCACGTGAACTGGATCTTACCGATGCAGAACGTGAATTGGATCTTACCGATGCACCACGTAAACTCGATCTTACCGATGCACCACGTAATCTCGATCTTACCGATGCACCACGTGAACTGGATCTTACCGATGCAGAACGTGAATTGGATCTTACCGATGCACCACGTAAACTCGATCTTACCGATGCACCACGTAATCTCAATCTTACCGATGCATCACGTAATCTCGATCTTACCGATGCAGAACGTAAACTCGATCATACCGATGCACCACGTTATCTCGGCAGACCGATGCAGAACGTAAAAAAAAAGCTTACAGCACGCGGTGTTCCCAAGCGGTCACCCATCCAAGTACTAACCGCGCCCGACGCTGCTTGGCTTCAGTGTTCAATTCAATTCAAACATGTATATTTGGTGTTAAGAAATACATTATAAGTTGGTATATGAACTTATTTATAATACATTGGGGGGGCTATAAAGCTTCTACTTAGTACAAGTATATACATTTAATTATGATAATAAAAATGATTGAATATCTTAAAATAATTGGGGATAAGGGAGATTTTTGTTTAATATCGTTTATTTATTTATATGTTCTCATTAGGAATTATTCAGGAAAATTAAAAATAAAAACCTGATTGAAATAATTTGGGGTAGGAAGTGGGGAGGTAGGGGGATATATACATATATTTACACATATTTACAGTTATTTACAATTGGAAGTTGAGTTCCGTTATGCTAATCGGCGAGATACGAATCGGTTAGGTCGCCATTTGCTGGATGTGGCCAGTCCCTTTCGTCGTAAGTCCGCTCGTGCCGCTATTGGGTCGAAACCCGGGGGCCGATTGGTCATTACGATTACGGGGCGATGGACACACCTTTTGCAATGGCGGTTCTAGCGTTCATCGAATCTCGTCGATAAGACACCATTTTCAAAATGTCGTTGAGTGACAATACCAGCTTTAGCGGGTGGCGTTTCTATGGGGATTGGCTTGGGGTTTTAGGAATGTAGGAAGGTGTTGGTAAGGGAGGGAATGGGGAAGTCGGGAGTTTGTTGCGTGGATTCGCGATTTCGTTATATTTTTTGTCAGTCTGTTTGAGTTGCACTGGAATTGGTAGAAGTCATTGGAGATTTTGTTTATGTATTCTCGTATTGTCGGTATGTTTGCTTGTTCGTGTAGGTCTGAGATTCTTGTAAAGTACGGCTTGTTTAGAGCCAGTCTTAGTGCTTTGTTCTGTAAACTTTGTATCGATCTCAAAGGGTAGGGTCTCAGGTGGCAGAAGGCCGGCGCGGCGTAAGTGATGATCGATCTTATATATGAGGTGTATAAAAGAATTTTGTTATCTGAATTTAAATGACTTTTTTTGCACAATAGAGGATATAGCTTCTTTTTTGTTGCATAACCTTTGGCGACTTGATTTTTGATGTGTCGGTGAAAGTTAAGTCTTTCATCTAGTTCAACTCCTAGGTATTTGATACTGTTTTTGGGTTGAACTTCGATGTCACCTATTTTTAATTTATTTTGGATAATTTTATTATTTTTTCTTCTGCTAAACACGATTTGTTCGGTTTTCGCTTCGTTCAGTTTGATTTTCCATCTGTCAAAATATTTATGAAGAATTTTGAGATGGGTTTTAAGCTCGTTGTTAGCGTCTTCAGCGCAGTTTGAATGAGCATATATTGCTGTATCATCTGCGAAGAGTGCTAGGTTTGTATTTTTGTGCATTGGGATATCTTGGACATAGATATTAAATAATCTAGGTCCGAGGACAGAGCCCTGTACAATGCCCGCAGTAATGTCGATGGGGTCGGATATTTCCTTTCCTACTCGGACAGTGAATTTCCTATCTGATAAGTAGGAGTTCACCAGTTTCGTAATGAACTTGGGGAACTCTAATTTTATCATTTTGTAGGTCAGGCCCTCTATCCAGACTTTATCGAAAGCTTTTTCGATATCTAGAAGGAGCAGGACCGTATGATTTTTGATATTGAAATTGTTAATAATATCTACGACTATTCTGCATGTTTGCTGTGTCGAGCTGTGTTTTGCCTTGAATCCAAACTGATGGTCGTCTTTAATCTGGTTATTTTTAATTACTGAATTGATTTTAGTCAGCAGTATTTTCTCAGTCAATTTACTAAGGTTAGATAATAGGCTGATCGGGCGATAATTACTCGGAGAGGTCGTGATCTTTCCGGATTTGGGGATGGGCGTAACTATCGCCGTTTTCCAGCACTTAGGCCAGTACTGGAATTTAAAAATTGCGTTAATAATATAGTTCAATTGAACTATTGATTTTTTAGAAAGATTTCTGATCAGCCTATTATCTATTTCGTCGTTTCCCGGAGCTTTCTTCATCGGGAGTTTTTTAATTAATTCGAAAATTTCCGTTGGGTTCGTTAAGAACTTTTGTTCTGGTTTAACGAACCTGTTGGAGTTAAGGAAATTTTCTACTGTTTTACGTATGTCCGCCTGTTCATGGTCATCGGCTTGAGAAATATGATGAGCGGTTTCGAAGGTTTCCGCTAATATGTTCGCTTTTTCTTTATCGGTAGAGAATTCCGCGGAATTTTGGATTAAGATGGGAACCTCGGAGTATTTTTTGATATTACTTTGGACTGTTTTCCAAAGGAAGGTTCTGTCGTTATTTATTTTAGTGAGTTTTTGTTCCCATCTTTCATTCTGGAGGTTTTTGATTTCTTTCCGGATTTCGCGAGTATAAATGTTGAGAATTTCTTTGTCTATTGAATTTCTATGTTTTTGCCAAAGTTTCCTAGTTCTATTTCTCGATTTGATAAGATCGATTATATGAGGGGGGAGTTTTTTGTACGCTAAATTTTGTTGTTTTTTAGGGGTTGTTTTATCGCGAGCATATTTGAGGGCCTTCGTAAACGTCTCGATTTCCCTTTCGATTTCTGAGGCGGTTTCAATTTTGTTGTTGATAGCGATTTTGCTATCCAATTTTTTACGAAAGATATCCCAGTTGGTGACTGAGTAGTCGTACACCAACTTGGCTGGGTTTCTTTCGATATCAATGTTGACTTTGAAAATAACTGGGTTGTGGTCAGATCCCAGTTGACAACTAGTTTCTGGGATACTGTTTATGCGGACGTTTTTGGTAAGCACCAAATCTATTGTACTTGGTGCTTTGCCATTGCCCGGGAAATGTGTATGTCCACTAGGGACGTTCAAGGTTATATAATTGTTGGATTCAAGGAAACTGAAAAGGCGATTCCCGTTAGTATTTCTGCAATTGCAGTTCCACTCTTCGTGCTTAGCGTTCAAGTCGCCTAGAACGATAACGTTGGCGGTTTTTTTAATTGTAAACAGGTTCCTTAAACAATTATTGGTGAATTTGTTACTAGGGCTGTTGTACACCGCCGTAATAACGAAGTTTTCATTAAAAATTACACTAATATTCTCTATTGTGCACTTTACTTTGGGTAAAGGCGAGATGGTGGATGCGCTACTAAGACTGTTCTTCACAAGAATGGCGACTCCACCAAAACCAGAATTGTCGTTTCGGTCCGCTCTAAAGGTTCTGTAACCGTTAATGAAGAATTTGTTTATGTCTTTCAGTCTAGTCTCGTTAATTGTAAGTACGTCTATTTTGTTGAAATTTAGAAAGTTCTCAATTTCGGTGTGTTTTTGAGACACACCGTTGGCGTTCCACGTAACTATTTTCAAGGACTTAGAATCCATTTGAGGTAATTACATATTCAAAGAATATTTTCGACCGTTCCTGTTGAGAAGCGGCACTCTCCAATTTTTTATTTAAAAGCTTTATACTTTCAAGGAATTTATTTAGGTTGATATAAGAATTGAGTTTTTTAAATTCATTTTGAATTTCCTCAAATGGATTTCCTGTTGATTGGAATTCCGGGGATGGCGTAGGTGGGATATTTGGCAGGATGGTGGGTGCGCTTTTGCTGGTATTGTCACTCACCTTATTTGCTTTGATTGTCGCCTCATAGGCGGCTTTCCTCTGTTCCCAGGGGTTGCTTTCTGGAATTGGGGCTGGCCTGTATCTCGGTTTGGGGGCGACTGCGGCTCTGGAACTCCTGGAGTTCTTCTTTTCGATTATAGATTTGTAGATTGGACAGTCAATGCTGTTTGCCGGGTGACTTCCATGGCAATTAATGCACTTAGCCAAGGTTGTTATTGGTTTGGGGCAGTTCATCGTCAAATGCGACTCGGCGCATTTGAGGCATTTTTCCGCCCTATGGCAGTTGGCGGTGGCATGGCCCCACAACTGGCATCTGTGGCACTGAATGATTTCTTTTTTGGTGGTGTACCGATTCCACCTAATTTTAGTGTAGCTTACAACTTTTATGTGTTGTTGTAGCTGTTTTAAGGTGACTGTATTGTCGGTCACCACCATGTAGGCCGGGGATTGCGTCGCCCTCATCTTATGGATTTGTATTACAGGAACATTCTGGCCTATTAAGTCGTCCTTAATTTCCTCCAGCTCGATGTCTTGCTCTAGGCCCCTCAACGTAAAGGCGTGGGTCTTAAGGTGTTTGGGGGTATAAGTGTGGTACTGTATACCATTTTTGTCCAAGAATTTCATGATTTTTTCTTGGTCCTTCAAGGTTTCACTGTATATGGTGGTGTCATTTACCCCATATTTTAAGTAGAAGTTTCCGTCTACTTCGGATTTTATTTCCCTCACTTTTCTGGCGTGATTTGTAAATACCCCCAGTACGACAATTGGGGGCGGTTTTTTGGCAGATTTAGGTTCAACTTCGTCCTTCGTAGTTTCAGGGAGGTAGTTGAATCTATTTTTGATTTCAACGTGCTGGACCGTCTTTCTTTTTAATGTTTTTTTGGTGGTTGGGTGCGTGAATTTGGGATTGCTGATATCGGTAGTCCTCGATTTTTTGGTTGGTGCGGTGGAGGTGGAGCTTTCCTCGCCGGAACTTGTATCGTTGTTCTCGATTTCCATCTTATCGAGCGTCATTTTCGATTTAAATTCCTCGCTCGGAGGAATTTAAATTAGAAACTTTAGTCACTTTCACTTCAAATACGGTCAGTTTTGTCCAAATCGACCCAAAACAGGTAAATTTCAGGTAGATTTCACTAACACTTGGGTTTGGAATGCGGCTAGTCGCCGTAAAGTCTAGACAGAGCGGCTTCACTTCGGAATGCGGCCAACGCCGGAGGGGTTTTACGCCCTGTTTCGTCTACGGAATGTGGCGAATCGCCCGAGGGCATGAGACGAACACTTGAAACACTTTCACAATTATACAGGTAATTCTGAGAGGTCTGGAGACGACAACCTTTCGGCGCAAGGGTCTGACGAGAACTGGCAATTTCAGCGTGGTATGGCCGTAAACAACAAATATAGCGATATTTTCTATGATATCTCACTTTTTGGGAGCGGAAAGGACGTGAACGTTTTTCCTTATAAAAAATGAAATAACTTTTGGATATTAATTCTGATTGTTGATTTAAGTTTTAAGAACACATTAGGACATATCTCAATGAAATTTGAGGGATTTCCGAAATCGAAAAATATTTTTCGAAAAAAAAAAAAAATCCCAGAAGACCTCGGTCATCTCAAGTTTATTTCCATATTCTATTACACAATCAACGTACATCACAAAAGGAACCATCTCTCTAACTATCACAGTTAAATTTTTGTATCGGAACATTTCACGTCGGAATATCTCGCTAAGTCCAGACCGGGGAGATCGGTCGCATTTGACACCGTCCGCTCCGGTCTAACATCGTCTTGGAGTCGGGGTAACGATGGAGAGGCGTTTAAGGACGTGAACATTTTTCCTTATAAAAATTAAAGTCGACAATGAATATTGATTCTGATTACTGATTTACTCTTTTAGTACACATTAGAAGGCAACGCAATCAGATTTGAGGAAATTTCAAGATCAGAAAATTTTTTTCGAAAAAAAAAAAAATTCAAGAACACCTGGGTCATGGCAAGTTATTTCCCACAATCCATTCCACAATCAACGTACAACATAGAAGAAATCATCTCTCTAACTATCCTGGTTCAAAAGTTGTATCGGAACATTTCACGTCGAAATACCTCGCCAAGTCCAGACCGGGGCGATAGGTAGTATCTGACACCGTCCGCTCGGGACTGACATCGACTTGGACTCGGGCTAATGATGGGGAGGCGTTTAAGGACGTGAACATTTTTCCTTATAAAAATTAAAGTCGACAATGAATATTGATTCTGATTACTGATTTACGCTTTAAAAACACATTAGAAGGCAACCAAATCAAATTTGAGGAAATTCCAAAATCAGAAAATTTTTTTTCAAAAAAAAAAAAATCCGAAAAATATTTTTCGATTCTGATTACTGATTTACTCTTTTAGAACACATTAGAAGGCAACGAAATCAAATTTGAGTGAAATCCAAAATCAGAAAATATTTTTCGAAAAAAAAAAAAAATTCGAGAACACCTCGGTCATGGCAAGTTATTTTCCACAATCCATTCCCCAATCAACGTACATCCCAGAAAAAATCATCTCTCTAACTATCCTGGTTCAAAAGTTGTATCGGAACATTTTCACGTCGAAAATATATCTCAGAGTCCAGACCGATGCAGAACGTAAACTCGATCATACCGATGCTTCACGTAATCTCGATCTTACCGATGCACAACGTAAACTAGATCACACCGATGCAGAACGTAAACTCGATCATACCGATGCACCACGTAAACTCAGGCAGACCGATGCAGAACGTGAACTCGATCTTACCGATGCACCACGTAATCTCGATCTTACCGATGCACCACGTAAACTCGGGCAGACCGATGCAGAACGTGAACTCGATCTTACCGATGCACCACGTAAACTAGGGCTGACCGATGCATCACGTAAACGACGATCGAGAGGCGCGAAAGGACGTGAACGTTTTTCATTATAAAAATTGAAATAAATGATAAATAATGATTCTGATTGTTGGTTATCATTTTTAATAAGCATTAGGAGGCAACCAAATGAAATTTGAGGAAATTCCGATAATAGAAAATTTTTTCGAAAAAAAAAAAAAATTCATGAAATCCTCGGTCATCGCAAAATATTTACCATATTCTGTTCGATAATCAACGTATATTTAAGAAGGAATCATATCTGTATCTATCTTGGTTCAAATTTTGTATCGGAACATTTTGACCAAAGTCCGAGCTTCGGCCGAAACAGACACCGCTGACCTGGCCTATCGATCGACCGAGAGTCGGGGATAGAGCGTAAGTGTTGTCTGGAGGGGAACCCTGTGCTCTCCTGACATATATAGGGAAGGTGGTCGCGTTGGGCGATGCAGAACGTTTGGATCGGGAATTATATTTTTGGTTCAGCTATTGGAATATGGTTTATTGTTGGTATATATTGGCGAAATAACGTTCTTACTGACTGGGGATATTCATAAAAATGAGTCCGGAGATTTTCAGATCGAAGTCCGAGTGATCCGACTTGGAAGGCGTGTTGGGTGGGTCGAGATGGCTTAGATAGATCAGACGAGGCGGGCTAAGTGTTGACGTCATGCATCGGTCCATTTTCAGATTGAGTCCGAGTAATCCGACTTTGAAAGAGTGTTGGGTGCGTCGAGACTGTTTAGATAGATCGGACGAGGCGGACTAGGTGTTAACGACATGCATCGGTATATTTTCTGATCGGAGTCCGAAGAAATCGGCCCTAGTAGGCGCAGCGGACGGTCGAGACGGCCTCGGTGGGTCGGATCGATCGGGAAAAGTTTGCTAAATCGTGTCTGGAGGGGAACCTTGGGTTCTCCTGACATATATAGGGGATAAGGTTTGGGTGAACGATTCTTCACGTAAAAGTTGAGTAATTTATTTTTCGATAAGCTTTTGGATATTGATGAGAAGTATATGTATATCTTCGATTAAAAGAATTCTTACCGTCTCCATGTATATTATATTAGATATATAAGAAATAGTTAACGTGATGCATCGGCCGATTTCCGGATCGGAGTTCGAGAGATGCGACTTTCGATGCGCGATGGGTGGTTCGAGACGGCCTAGATCGATCGGACGAGGCGGACTAGGTGTTAACGACATGCATCGGCGGATTTTCTGATCGGAGTCCGAAGAAATCAGCTCTAGTAGGCGCGGCGAACGGTCGAAACGGCCTCGATCGATCGGACGAGGCGGACTAGGTGTTAACGACATGCATCGGCGGATTTTCTGATCGGAGTCCGAAGAAATCAGCTCTAGTAGGCGCGGCGAACGGTCGAAACGGCCTCGGTGGGTCGGATCGATCGGGAAAAGTTTGCTAAATCGTGTCTGGAGGGGAATCCGGGGTTCTCCTGACATATATAGAAGGGGTGGAGAATGGGTCCTGTCCTAGACTGTTTGGAGTTCTTTTTAGGATGATATTCAGTTGGTAAGTGGTAGACCCGAATCCGACCTCGGCGTTTGGGTACTGGCAAGGTGTGTTGGTTTCGGCTTTCGCATCTTGGGTCGCTTTCGTCAACCTCATGCAGCGAGGTCGCGGTCCGCTTCGTCTCTTTGTAGTCGAATGGCCTTTAAGCGACCAACCTTAAAATCGTGATCCTCTGCCCGTTGCGGGTTATGTTCACAAAAAATTTGCAACCACTCAATTCGTTCCGAGCGACAAATATTGTTGAATCTCGAATCACCGTGTCGTTATATTCACATGTATAGCGAAGGGTCGAGATGGAATGTGTATAAGAAATTAGTTGATAGCCGGGGGTTCGTATTATATATGGACGCCTTGGCGAGGGATTGTTTCTAGAAACTTTCTCATTTTTGATCGGTGTTTTGTCCGAGATGATGATGATGTATATATAGCTTGAGTCTCATGCTGACTGGGGGCTGTTACGTCGTTTCGTCGAGGACTTGCACTTACTGATGTGCGGCGCTAGTCGAAGTCAATCGACATGGCTAGTGCCACATGACGAGAGGCGAACGGGTTTGGCCATACCGGCAATCTCGTGGACCGATCGTATAAGCACGCAGTTCCCTGG
>NC_059508.1:30408474-30415974 GCF_914767665.1 Harmonia axyridis
TCCATGTTTAGAGATGCTCACGAAATGAGGAGCCGGCCGCTTATGTCGGCGTTTGTGGTTGGGCGAAGTTCCTTGATGGAACGAGGAGCCGGCTGCTTATGCTGACGTTCGTAGTTGGGCGAAGTCTCGTGATGTGCTCGGAATAAGGATTCGAAGCGCTTGGATTGCCGCGTTCGTGGCTGGGCGAAGTTTCGTGTTTGGCACGGAACGAGGAGCCGGCTGCAGGTTTTAAAGATTCTCGCCCGAAATCGATCAGTCGTTACCGTTGTCTACGGACTTCGGTAGGACGATCTATTCCAGGGACGAAGACGTCGACGTTGTGCGACGCCCGTTACATTAGCGTTTTTATGCTCTTTCGGGATTGTCTGCGACGTTTGTCTCCGTCCGAATTTTTTACGATAATTGTCACTAGATTAGTACGCAAACTAGTTGAACCGAAGATTTTGCGCCGATCGACTGACGTATTGACCCTTCAGTGGGTCGTCTCAGTCATTGGAATGTCATTCTCGAGGAGGTTCGCAGTTGGCGTCTCGTATTTCGAGGGAAAGTCCATTGCGACTAGTACCGAGAAATCGAACATAAAAGATTACCCTGAACGGTGGATCACTTGGCTCGTGGGTCGATGAAGAACGCAGCTAATTGCGCGTCAACATGCGAACTGCAGGACACATGAACATCGACATTTCGAACGCACATTGCGGTCCTCGGACACTGTCCTCGGACCACTCCTGACTGAGGGTCGGTTCCATTACAAAGACTGCCCGGCCAGACGTTATGGCTTGACGAAGTGACGACGTAAAGGTCGTCTAACGTTGATCCTGTACCGAAGGTCATTTGGGCGAGTTGGACGGTTTGCCGCGTGACGATCAACGTTCTGTCGTTTCGACGCCTCGTGTGTTGGAATGATGAGGAGTTGTTTTCGTAACGCGCCGTCTTGAATTGCGAAAGCATATATTGTGGTGTCGTGGTATTGCTCGATCTGCGCCCATGACTGTAGACATGCGATCGTCGTGTCCGAGAAATCTGAACGACGTCCGATCGCTTTAATGTGCCAGTTGTCGCGCGTTGCGGATGAGCTTTCATGAGCGCACCCCCGAAACACCGAAGCACTTTGCTTGGATTCGCATGATCCGCCATACGGAGCAGGAGATAATAGACGCCTTTGAGTAGGCTAACTCCCTCGCGTAAGGTACGTGATTTTATGAGCCGCCAAAGGTTAGTTTCGGAACGTTTCGATGATTTGAACATACGACCTCAGGACAGGTGAGACTACCCGCTGAATTTAAGCATATTATTAAGCGGAGGAAAAGAAACTAACTAGGATTCCCTTAGTAGCGGCGAGCGAACAGGGATTAGCCCAGCACTGAATCCCGCGATCGTAACCGGTCGCCGGGAGATGTGGTGTTTGGAAGGATCCATTATCTGGCGAGTTCGCGGCGCGTTCAAGTCCATCTTGAATGGGGCCATCGCCCATAGAGGGTGCCAGGCCCGTAGCGACCGCTGCGGCTTGCTAGAGGATCTCTTCTTAGAGTCGGGTTGCTTGAGAGTGCAGCCCTAAGTGGGTGGTAAACTCCATCTAAGGCTAAATATAACCACGAGACCGATAGCGAACAAGTACCGTGAGGGAAAGTTGAAAAGAACTTTGAAGAGAGAGTTCAAGAGTACGTGAAACCGTTCAGGGGTAAACCTGAGAAACCCGAAAGGTCGAATGGGGAGATTCATTCGCGCCTGTTGTTGGGATTTACTGACTGTGGAAACGGCGACGTTCGCGTTGGCTGTTCCCTTCGGTTCATCTCCGGCTTCGGACGCGTGCACTTCTCCCCTAGTAGGTCGTCGCGATCCGTTGGGTGCTGTTCTACGGTCTCGAGTGTAGCCCGTGAGCTCGGATTTTCCGATGTTTACGGACACTGGGTTTCCGAACAGCTCGCTCGACGGTTTACTGATGGCGGGAGGCCGCGACTTAGTTCGCGTCCGGCCCGTGGCAAGTATGTGAATTGTGATGGCGATCGGACCTAGTGCCGATTCCGTCCGTTTGCGACTGTTCGCCGCGGTGTTCTTGGACAGACCTCTTGAAACGCCGATCAGCGACGCTATTGCTTTGGGTACTTTCAGGACCCGTCTTGAAACACGGACCAAGGAGTCTAGCGTGTGCGCGAGTCATTGGGAATCACTAAACCTAAAGGCGCAATGAAAGTAACGGTTCACTTTATGTGAACTAAGGGAAGATGGTCGGTCTCCATGACTGACCCGCATTCCCGGGGCGCCTCATTCTCATTGCGAGAGGAGGCGCACCAAGAGCGTACACGCTGGGACCCGAAAGATGGTGAACTATGCCTGGTCAGGACGAAGTCAGGGGAAACCCTGATGGAGGTCCGTAGCGATTCTGACGTGCAAATCGATCGTCGGAACTGGGTATAGGGGCGAAAGACTAATCGAACCATCTAGTAGCTGGTTCCCTCCGAAGTTTCCCTCAGGATAGCTGGCGCTCGTTGCATACGAGTCTCATCCGGTAAAGCGAATGATTAGAGGCATTGGGGTCGAAACGACCTCAACCTATTCTCAAACTTTAAATGGGTGAGATCTCCGGCTTGCTTGAATGTGAAGCCGCGAGATTTCGGATCAGAGTGCCAAGTGGGCCATTTTTGGTAAGCAGAACTGGCGCTGTGGGATGAACCAAACGCCGAGTTAAAGCGCCTAAATCGACGCTTATGGGATACCATGAAAGGCGTTGGTAACTTAAGACAGCAGGACGGTGGCCATGGAAGTCGGAATCCGCCAAGGAGTGTGTAACAACTCACCTGCCGAAGTTACTAGCCCTGAAAATGGATGGCGCTGAAGCGTCGTGCTTATACTCGGCCGTCAGTGGCATGTGCGGTCGCCCTTCGGGGCGGTCATGAAGCCCTGATGAGTAGGAGGGTCGCGGAGGTGAGCGCAGAAGGGCTGGCCGTGAGGCCGTCTGGAGCCGCCTTCGGTGCAGATCTTGGTGGTAGTAGCAAATACTCCAGCGAGGCCCTGGAGAGCTGAGGTGGAGAAGGGTTTCGTGTGAACAGCCGTTGCACACGAGTCAGTCGATCCTAAGCCCTAGGCGAAAGCCGATGTTGATGTGGCGTTGTTAATCGTGTTTATAAGTGGTGGCAGAAATGCTATGCATCTTGACGCGTGACGCACGCCCGTCGGGCGAAAGGGAATCCGGTTCCTATTCCGGAACCCGGCAGCGGAACCGAAATTAAACCGGGCCCTCGTAAGAGAGTTCGTCGGGGCAACCCAAAAGGACCCGGAGACGCCGTCGAGAGATCCGGGAAGAGTTTTCTTTTCTGCATAAGCGTTCGAGTTCCATGGAATCCTCTAGCAGGGAGATATGGTTTGGAACGCGAAGAGCACCGCATTTGCGGCGGTGTCCGGATCTTCTCCTCGGACCTTGAAAATCCGGGAGAGGGCCACGTGTAGGCGTCGCGCCGGCTCGTACCCATATCCGCAGCTGGTCTCCAAGGTAAAGAGCCTCTAGTCGATAGAATAATGTAGGTAAGGGAAGTCGGCAAATTAGATCCGTAACTTCGGGATAAGGATTGGCTCTGAGGATTGTGGCGTGTCGGGCTTGTTGGGGAAGTGGGTCACGGCTAACGTACCGGGCCTGGGCGAGGTGATGCGTTTCGCTTGCGTTACGTTTGATCCGAGCTCGGTCCCGCGTCTTGGCCTCCCGCGGAATCGTCAAGCTTCGAGACCCCGTGAGTGCTCGCAAGGGTGCTCTGGGTAATCTCTGCGGCCGTCATCTAACAATCAACTCAGAACTGGCACGGACTGGGAGAATCCGACTGTCTAATTAAAACAAAGCATTGCGATGGCCCCAGCGGGTGTTGACGCAATGTGATTTCTGCCCAGTGCTCTGAATGTCAACGTGAAGAAATTCAAAAAAGCGCGGGTAAACGGCGGGAGTAACTATTGACTCTCTCTCGTGCCGTCGTGGGAGACGGATGTGCGAGCACGATGCTCGGATATCTGTAAAGTTTTGGGTGGGTTCCGCGTGTCGGAAAATTCTGTGGGTGGTCTCAACGTAAAGTGCTAAACGCGAGGATCATAATAGTGAAATAATTGTGCAAATCGGCCATCGCGTTCAAAAATTATGGCGAGTTGATTGTGGTTTATTTCCTTTGTTTCACGAAATATCGATTTCATTTCGCATATATTCTAACGTGAATCTTATCAGTCCTCAGTTCAACATCGTATAAAAACGCGTTTATTTCGTTTTTTGCTGCCAGTGGAAAATCACGCCAGTTTACCAACCCAGTGGCGTAGTTGACGCATGCATCGGGTTTAGAGTGTTTCCTATGCCCTTACATCGACGCTCCAATCTGATGACGTAAACAGGTAACCACGTCATCCTTCAACGTCTTTCACCATCTTGGCTACGTCATGGATTTCCTGCAGCTAAGTGTCGAAAATGCGAGATGAACACCTATCGTTCATCCAGGGGCCCTAACACAAGACAGGCATTGCAGGTGAGCTTTTGTCCCTCAAAGCTCCCAAAGCTTTAGCGAGCTGATGGAAGTCGAGCTTTAAAAGCTCAAGCTCATCCGAGCTTTTTTACCCTCGCGATGGATGAGCTTTCACACTAGGGGAGCTTTCAACCAATTCCCGACTCTATTGCTAAGTAAAATGGAGGAGCTTTTCCGACACGCCAATTCAGCATCCGGAGACTTCAACGACCTGGCAAGCACGTAACCATCCCAAATTGAGACATCAACGCTGAGGGAGGCGCCATCCTGGTTTCCTCCTATTTATCCGCCCCTCGACGATCTGAGGCAAATTCGGCAACTGGATTTAATAGAATTTCCCCTAATTCAACACCCTGGACTGCCCCAACTTTATATCGGAGGCAAGTAAATCGCTAAAAATTTTCGGCCGAAGAGGGACTTAGAAAAATTTCGAGAAAATGGCAAAATGGCGAAGGAGTCAGGTATCTATACTGGACTTAGAAAATTTTCGAAAAGTTGCAAAATGGTGGAGATTTCGGGTGACGCCGCTACACATCGTGATTTACTACGAGATTGATGCTTGCCGATGCTAGTTTCCACCTATTTATCCGCCCCTCGACGATCTGAGAAAAATTTGGCAACTGGATTTAATAGAATTTTCCCCTATTCAACACCCTGGACCGCCCCAACTTCATATCGGAGGCAAGTAAATCGCTAAGAATTTTCGGCTGAAGAGGGACTTAGAAAAATTTTGAGAAAATTGCAAAATGGTGAAGGAGTCGGGTATTTATACCGGACTTAGAAAATTTACGAAAAGTTGCAAAATGGCGGAGGTTTCGGGCACCGCCGCTATACGCCGTGGTTTTCTACGCTAATGATGTCAGACACCTCTCCGCTTTTATTTCAAGAGCTGCCTTTTTTCACACACGGGTCACTGGATCCTCACGGATGTTTGGATCCTTGCGTATGAGGACAAGTATGCACCGTTGAAGCCCGCAGGGTCGGAAGACTCGTAAATGGGCCCGCTTCAATCCACGTCGCTGTTTTTGAATAGCTTTCAGAGAGTTTTGTGTTTTGGACACGATAAGTGCTGCTGTGTTTTTTGACTTTTTGTAAGTTTTTTGTCGAGGCGAGTTATTTCGTTTTTATACCGTCTGGCAACAGTTGCAATGCCTTTTCCTTGTGTCTGCGGTAAATCGTACGCGCTTGAAAGGAACCTACGCGACCATCAGAGAAGATTTTGTCGGGGCCCTGTGACAGGAGACGAGGGAACCTGTCCAGTGTGCAAGAATGAGTACGCCTCATACCGGTCCATGCGCCAGCATATGCGCTTAGCCCACCCCGACGATTACAACGCCGACCTGGAATCAGAAGTGGAGGATAGAACCCGTAAAGGCCGATGGACAACCGGAGAACTACAGGAGATGGCGCGTCTGGAGCTCGAATACGAGGGCGACAGCATTCTAGACTTTTTGGCCTCCGCCCTAAACAGACCAAAAGAAGGTGTTCGAAAGAAGAGATATGCACAGGAATATGCTGATGTCGTCGAACAGCTAAGAACCTTGAGAGAGAGAGAATTGGTGTCTCTGATACCGGACATTGGGGACCCAGCGGACGCGGACCTCACCGCGGCTTCCGGATCGGCGGCGGTCGACGGTGACCTGACTGGCCACATCGAGCCCAGCGAGGGGGTGGAGTTGATTGATGACCCGGTGCTGCTTCACATTCTGGCATTGTGCAGCCAGTTGAGTCATGATCAAGACGCTATAGCCACCTGTCAGGCTGTATGTATGCGCATCGAAGGGCACGAGCGGGTGTTTGACGAGTGGGTGGAGAAGATCTGTGGTCTTTATGGAAGAACCCCCTCCACTCGAACGAGAGCTGGGCCGGTTAAACCATTAAGGCAGGAGAGTGGTAGAAGATACAGGGCCCAGCTCTATAAGTACATGCAATCCAAGTACACTCATCAGAAACGAGAGCTTGCTGATGAGCTGATAGATGGAGAAGATTCCAACAATGGGGACATAAGACCAACCACCGAGGCAATCAAGGAGCACTTCGAAGGAATCTTCTCAAGCGAGTCACCTAGGGACGACACGCCCGTTCGCGACTTCGCCCCCTCTCCATGCGATTTATATTCCCCCATAAGTAGTCCCGAGATCGCCGACTCCATCAAGAAAATGGGAAAAACCACCGGAGGACCTGATGGCATAGATTCCACCCGACTATCCAGGATCCCTATTGTCACTTTAGAACTACTGGCAAACCTGGTGCTGTTCTCCCAGTATATTCCAAAGCCACTGAGAAGAAGCCGCACAATTCTCATCCCAAAATCCAACGAAAACCTCGAACTTGCGGGAAACTGGAGACCTATAACTATCACCTCCATCCTGATTCGTTTGGTCAACAGGATTATCGCCCAAAGACTGTCCAATTCCATCACCCTGGACGAATGTCAACGAGGTTTCACCAGGTTGGACGGCTGCTTCGCGAACAACATAACGTTGCAGTCGATAATTAAGGAAAGAAGGAAGCAAGGCCGCCCTTTTACCATCTTATCCCTGGACGTTCAGAAGGCATTCGACCGAGTCTCCCACCACTCTATCGACAGGGCACTGAGGCGTTTTCGAGTGGATAAAAACACTGCCAATTATATCATGGCAACTTTCTTTGAACAGACCACAACAATATACTGCGGCGGAGTCGAGGTTGTGACCCTTTCACTGAGGAGGGGGGTGAAACAGGGTGATCCGTTGGCTCCCATAATCTTTAACATGGTATTGGACGAGCTCATCTCCGGCCTCAGGATTAGGAGGGGAATCGGCTTCGGCGACCTGAATATCTCGGTGTTGGGATATGCGGACGATCTCCTTTTACTTTCTGAAAACAACAAAGACGCCCAGTTCCTGCTGAGGCTGACATGTGAATTCATGGAGTCCCGCAGCCTGACGCTGAATCCCGCAAAGTGCCGCTCCATTTCCATGGCCGTCGTTCCTTCAAAGAAAAAACTGTATCTGCAGACCACTTC
>NC_059508.1:30420974-30428474 GCF_914767665.1 Harmonia axyridis
TACATCCCAGAAAAAATCATCTCTCTAACTATCCTAGTTCAAAAGTTGTATCGGAACATTTTCACGTCGAAAATATATCTCTAAGTCCAGACCGATGCACCACGTAATCTCGGGCAGACCGATGCACAACGTAAATGACGATCGGGACCGGGGCGATCGGTCGTATCTGACACCGCCGGCTCGGTTCTAACATCGTCAATGAGTCGGGGTTGTAAAAAAGGACGTGAACATTTTTCCTTATAAAAATCAAACCCGACCATGGATTTTGATTCTGATTGTTGATTATCGCTACTAGAACATATAAGGAGGCAACCAAATCAAATTTGAGAAAATTCCACGATCAGAAAATTTTTTTCGAAAAAAAAAAAAAATCGTAATCACCTCGGTCATGGCGAGTTATTTTCCGTATTTCATTCCACAATCAACGTACAACATAGAAGAAATCATCTCTCTAACTATCCTGGTTCAAAAGTTGTATCGGAACATTTCACGTCGTAATATCTCGCCAAGTCCAGACCTCGGCGATAGGTAGTATCTGACACCGTCCGCTCGGGACTGACATCGACTTGGACTCGGGCTGATGATGGGGAGGCGTTTAAGGACGTGAACATTTTTCCTTATAAAAATTAAAGTCGACAATGAATATTGATTCTGATTACTGATTTACGCTTTAAAAACACATTAGAAGGCAACCAAATCGAATTTGAGGAAATTCCACGATCAGAAAATTTTTTTCGAAAAAAAAAAAAATCCGAAAAATATTTTTCGATTCCGATTACTGATTTACTCTTTTAGAACACATTAGGAGGCAACCAAATCAAATTTGAGAAAATTCCACAATCAGAAAATTTTTTTCGAAAAAAAAAAAAATTCGAGGACACCTCGGTCATGGCAAGTTATTTCCCACAATCCATTCCCCGATCCACGTACATCCCAGAAAAAATCATCTCTCTAACTATCCTGGTTCAAAAGTTGTATCGGAACATTTTCACGTCGAAAATATATCTCTAAGTCCAAACCGATGCACCACGTAAACTAGGGCAGACCGATGCACCACGTAATATCGGGCAGACCGATGCAGAACGTAAACTCGATCATACCGATGCTTCACGTAATCTCGATCTTACCGATGCACCACGTAAACAAGGGCAGACCGATGCAGAACGTAAAGTAGATCTTACCGATGCACCACGTAATCTCGATCTTACCGATGCACCACGTAATCTCCATCTTACCGATGCACCACGTGAACTGGATCTTACCGATGCAGAACGTGAATTGGATCTTACCGATGCAGAACGTGAATTGGATCATACCGATGCACCACGTAAACTCGATCATACCGATGCACCACGTAATCTCGGGCAGACCGATGCACAACGTAAATGACGATCGGGACCGGGGCGATCGGTCGTATCTGACACCGCCGGCTCGGTTCTAACATCGTCAATGAGTCGGGGTTGTAAAAAAGGACGTGAACATTTTTCCTTATAAAAATCAAACCCGACCATGGATTTTGATTCTGATTGTTGATTATCGCTACTAGAACATATAAGGAGGCAACCAAATCAAATTTGAGAAAATTCCACGATCAGAAAATTTTTTTCGAAAAAAAAAAAAAATCGTAATCACCTCGGTCATGGCGAGTTATTTTACGTATTTCATTCCACAATCAACGTACAACATAGAAGAAATCATCTCTCTAACTATCCTGGTTCAAAAGTTGTATCGGAACATTTCACGTCGTAATATCTCGCCAAGTCCAGACCTCGGCGATAGGTAGTATCTGACACCGTCCGCTCGGGACTGACATCGACTTGGACTCGGGCTGATGATGGGGAGGCGTTTAAGGACGTGAACATTTTTCCTTATAAAAATTAAAGTCGACAATGAATATTGATTCTGATTACTGATTTACGCTTTAAAAACACATTAGAAGGCAACCAAATCGAATTTGAGGAAATTCCACGATCAGAAAATTTTTTTCGAAAAAAAAAAAAATCCGAAAAATATTTTTCGATTCCGATTACTGATTTACTCTTTTAGAACACATTAGGAGGCAACCAAATCAAATTTGAGAAAATTCCACAATCAGAAAATTTTTTTCGAAAAAAAAAAAAATTCGAGGACACCTCGGTCATGGCAAGTTATTTCCCACAATCCATTCCCCGATCCACGTACATCCCAGAAAAAATCATCTCTCTAACTATCCTGGTTCAAAAGTTGTATCGGAACATTTTCACGTCGAAAATATATCTCTAAGTCCAAACCGATGCACCACGTAAACTAGGGCAGACCGATGCACCACGTAATATCGGGCAGACCGATGCAGAACGTAAACTCGATCATACCGATGCTTCACGTAATCTCGATCTTACCGATGCACCACGTAAACAAGGGCAGACCGATGCAGAACGTAAAGTAGATCTTACCGATGCACCACGTAATCTCGATCTTACCGATGCACCACGTAATCTCCATCTTACCGATGCACCACGTGAACTGGATCTTACCGATGCAGAACGTGAATTGGATCTTACCGATGCAGAACGTGAATTGGATCTTACCGATGCACCACGTAAACTCGATCATACCGATGCACCACGTAATCTCGGGCAGACCGATGCACAACGTAAATGACGATCGGGACCGGGGCGATCGGTCGTATCTGACACCGCCGGCTCGGTTCTAACATCGTCAATGAGTCGGGGTTGTAAAAAAGGACGTGAACATTTTTCCTTATAAAAATCAAACCCGACCATGGATTTTGATTCTGATTGTTGATTATCGCTACTAGAACATATAAGGAGGCAACCAAATCAAATTTGAGAAAATTCCACGATCAGAAAATTTTTTTCGAAAAAAAAAAAAAATCGTAATCACCTCGGTCATGGCGAGTTATTTTCCGTATTTCATTCCACAATCAACGTACAACATAGAAGAAATCATCTCTCTAACTATCCTGGTTCAAAAGTTGTATCGGAACATTTCACGTCGTAATATCTCGCCAAGTCCAGACCTCGGCGATAGGTAGTATCTGACACCGTCCGCTCGGGACTGACATCGACTTGGACTCGGGCTGATGATGGGGAGGCGTTTAAGGACGTGAACATTTTTCCTTATAAAAATTAAAGTCGACAATGAATATTGATTCTGATTACTGATTTACGCTTTAAAAACACATTAGAAGGCAACCAAATCGAATTTGAGGAAATTCCACGATCAGAAAATTTTTTTCGAAAAAAAAAAAAATCCGAAAAATATTTTTCGATTCCGATTACTGATTTACTCTTTTAGAACACATTAGGAGGCAACCAAATCAAATTTGAGAAAATTCCACAATCAGAAAATTTTTTTCGAAAAAAAAAAAAATTCGAGGACACCTCGGTCATGGCAAGTTATTTCCCACAATCCATTCCCCGATCCACGTACATCCCAGAAAAAATCATCTCTCTAACTATCCTGGTTCAAAAGTTGTATCGGAACATTTTCACGTCGAAAATATATCTCTAAGTCCAAACCGATGCACCACGTAAACTAGGGCAGACCGATGCACCACGTAATATCGGGCAGACCGATGCAGAACGTAAACTCGATCATACCGATGCTTCACGTAATCTCGATCTTACCGATGCACCACGTAAACAAGGGCAGACCGATGCAGAACGTAAAGTAGATCTTACCGATGCACCACGTAATCTCGATCTTACCGATGCACCACGTAATCTCCATCTTACCGATGCACCACGTGAACTGGATCTTACCGATGCACCACGTAATCTCGATCTTACCGATGCACCACGTGAACTGGATCTTACCGATGCAGAACGTGAATTGGATCTTACCGATGCACCACGTAAACTCGATCTTACCGATGCACCACGTAATCTCGATCTTACCGATGCACCACGTGAACTGGATCTTACCGATGCAGAACGTGAATTGGATCTTACCGATGCACCACGTAAACTCGATCTTACCGATGCACCACGTAATCTCAATCTTACCGATGCACCACGTGAACTGGATCTTACCGATGCAGAACGTGAATTGGATCTTACCGATGCACCACGTAAACTCGATCTTACCGATGCACCACGTAATCTCAATCTTACCGATGCACCACGTGAACTGGATCTTACCGATGCAGAACGTGAATTGGATCTTACCGATGCACCACGTAAACTCGATCTTACCGATGCACCACGTAATCTCGATCTTACCGATGCACCACGTGAACTGGATCTTACCGATGCAGAACGTGAATTGGATCTTACCGATGCACCACGTAAACTCGATCTTACCGATGCACCACGTAATCTCAATCTTACCGATGCATCACGTAATCTCGATCTTACCGATGCAGAACGTAAACTCGATCATACCGATGCACCACGTTATCTCGGCAGACCGATGCAGAACGTAAAAAAAAAGCTTACAGCACGCGGTGTTCCCAAGCGGTCACCCATCCAAGTACTAACCGCGCCCGACGCTGCTTGGCTTCAGTGTTCTGACGAGAACTGGCAATTTCAGCGTGGTATGGCCGTAAACAACAAATATAGCGATATTTTCTATGATATCTCACTTTTTGGGAGCGGAAAGGACGTGAACGTTTTTCCTTATAAAAAATGAAATAACTTTTGGATATTAATTCTGATTGTTGATTTACGTTTTAAGAACACATTAGGACATATCTCAATGAAATTTGAGGGATTTCCGAAATCGAAAAATATTTTTCGAAAAAAAAAAAAAATCCCAGAAGACCTCGGTCATCTCAAGTTTATTTCCATATTCTATTACACAATCAACGTACATCACAAAAGGAACCATCTCTCTAACTATCACAGTTAAATTTTTGTATCGGAACATTTCACGTCGGAATATCTCGCTAAGTCCAGACCGGGGAGATCGGTCGCATTTGACACCGTCCGCTCCGGTCTAACATCGTCTTGGAGTCGGGGTAACGATGGAGAGGCGTTTAAGGACGTGAACATTTTTCCTTATAAAAATTAAAGTCGACAATGAATATTGATTCTGATTACTGATTTACTCTTTTAGTACACATTAGAAGGCAACGCAATCAGATTTGAGGAAATTTCAAGATCAGAAAATTTTTTTCGAAAAAAAAAAAATTCAAGAACACCTGGGTCATGGCAAGTTATTTCCCACAATCCATTCCACAATCAACGTACAACATAGAAGAAATCATCTCTCTAACTATCCTGGTTCAAAAGTTGTATCGGAACATTTCACGTCGAAATACCTCGCCAAGTCCAGACCGGGGCGATAGGTAGTATCTGACACCGTCCGCTCGGGACTGACATCGACTTGGACTCGGGCTAATGATGGGGAGGCGTTTAAGGACGTGAACATTTTTCCTTATAAAAATTAAAGTCGACAATGAATATTGATTCTGATTACTGATTTACGCTTTAAAAACACATTAGAAGGCAACCAAATCAAATTTGAGGAAATTCCAAAATCAGAAAATTTTTTTTCAAAAAAAAAAAAATCCGAAAAATATTTTTCGATTCTGATTACTGATTTACTCTTTTAGAACACATTAGAAGGCAACGAAATCAAATTTGAGTGAAATCCAAAATCAGAAAATATTTTTCGAAAAAAAAAAAAAATTCGAGAACACCTCGGTCATGGCAAGTTATTTTCCACAATCCATTCCCCAATCAACGTACATCCCAGAAAAAATCATCTCTCTAACTATCCTGGTTCAAAAGTTGTATCGGAACATTTTCACGTCGAAAATATATCTCAGAGTCCAGACCGATGCAGAACGTAAACTCGATCATACCGATGCTTCACGTAATCTCGATCTTACCGATGCACAACGTAAACTAGATCACACCGATGCAGAACGTAAACTCGATCATACCGATGCACCACGTAAACTCAGGCAGACCGATGCAGAACGTGAACTCGATCTTACCGATGCACCACGTAATCTCGATCTTACCGATGCACCACGTAAACTCGGGCAGACCGATGCAGAACGTGAACTCGATCTTACCGATGCACCACGTAAACTAGGGCTGACCGATGCATCACGTAAACGACGATCGAGAGGCGCGAAAGGACGTGAACGTTTTTCATTATAAAAATTGAAATAAATGATAAATAATGATTCTGATTGTTGGTTATCATTTTTAATAAGCATTAGGAGGCAACCAAATGAAATTTGAGGAAATTCCGATAATAGAAAATTTTTTCGAAAAAAAAAAAAAATTCATGAAATCCTCGGTCATCGCAAAATATTTACCATATTCTGTTCGATAATCAACGTATATTTAAGAAGGAATCATATCTGTATCTATCTTGGTTCAAATTTTGTATCGGAACATTTTGACCAAAGTCCGAGCTTCGGCCGAAACAGACACCGCTGACCTGGCCTATCGATCGACCGAGAGTCGGGGATAGAGCGTAAGTGTTGTCTGGAGGGGAACCCTGTGCTCTCCTGACATATATAGGGAAGGTGGTCGCGTTGGGCGATGCAGAACGTTTGGATCGGGAATTATATTTTTGGTTCAGCTATTGGAATATGGTTTATTGTTGGTATATATTGGCGAAATAACGTTCTTACTGACTGGGGATATTCATAAAAATGAGTCCGGAGATTTTCAGATCGAAGTCCGAGTGATCCGACTTGGAAGGCGTGTTGGGTGGGTCGAGATGGCTTAGATAGATCAGACGAGGCGGGCTAAGTGTTGACGTCATGCATCGGTCCATTTTCAGATTGAGTCCGAGTAATCCGACTTTGAAAGAGTGTTGGGTGCGTCGAGACTGTTTAGATAGATCGGACGAGGCGGACTAGGTGTTAACGACATGCATCGGTATATTTTCTGATCGGAGTCCGAAGAAATCGGCCCTAGTAGGCGCAGCGGACGGTCGAGACGGCCTCGGTGGGTCGGATCGATCGGGAAAAGTTTGCTAAATCGTGTCTGGAGGGGAACCTTGGGTTCTCCTGACATATATAGGGGATAAGGTTTGGGTGAACGATTCTTCACGTAAAAGTTGAGTAATTTATTTTTCGATAAGCTTTTGGATATTGATGAGAAGTATATGTATATCTTCGATTAAAAGAATTCTTACCGTCTCGATGTATATTATATTAGATATATAAGAAATAGTTAACGTGATGCATCGGCCGATTTCCGGATCGGAGTTCGAGAGATGCGACTTTCGATGCGCGATGGGTGGATCGAGACGGCCTAGATCGATCGGACGAGGCGGACTAGGTGTTAACGACATGCATCGGCGGATTTTCTGATCGGAGTCCGAAGAAATCAGCTCTAGTAGGCGCGGCGAACGGTCGAAACGGCCTCGATCGATCGGACGAGGCGGACTAGGTGTTAACGACATGCATCGGCGGATTTTCTGATCGGAGTCCGAAGAAATCAGCTCTAGTAGGCGCGGCGAACGGTCGAAACGGCCTCGGTGGGTCGGATCGATCGGGAAAAGTTTGCTAAATCGTGTCTGGAGGGGAAT
>NC_059508.1:30435974-30438474 GCF_914767665.1 Harmonia axyridis
GGGAAATTTAGCCTTCTGTTTGGTAAGGGCGCACTGCCATTCAGTGACCTCCCTTTCGACCCTTCTCGTGGGATTTACTATGTCACAAACTTCTAAAAAACCCGTCACGAGGGATCGTGCTCCCTCTATATCCGCACGCTCTCCTGCTCCTGCTTCTTCTGATTCTCATGCTAAGGCGCAGGGATCTTCTCATGGTCTGTCTAAGTTGGTTATTCCTCCACCCCAGTCGACTAGCGCTGTCTCTTCTCCAACTTTGCCTTCTCCTTCAAGTTCGGCATCCGGTCGTCTTTCTCCTCTGCCGCCTGATCTTTCTTTGTCTACTGCGGACTCCATGTCGTCGGTTAGAAGGTATTTAGAGGCCACTTTGTTTTCGTCTGCCGCTAAGATCCCGAAGGCACAGATTGAAATCGTTCTCGCTTCTTTTCGCCGTGTGGAGCAGCTTTATTCTTCTGCTCAATCTAGGATTTCCTATTTGGAGGGCCGCCTCGAGGAGAGAGACTCTGGTCCAGCTGCGTCAGCGGCTGATCCTGCTGCTCCCCCTCGTTCTTTTGCCTCTGTAGCCGCCACCTCTCTTCTAAGATCGTCTCCCCCGGTTCCACCTAAAACTCATTCGATCATCATAAATTCTACCATATCGAGTGATGCAGATGAGGTCAAGTCCACAGTGGCATCCATGTTGCGAAAGTCACCGTCTGTTCGCATCCACAGCGTCAGAAAGCTGCGTAGCGGTTCTGTCATTATCGATGCTTCCTCTGAGACCGATGTTTCGGTAATCAGGAAATCGGTCGCTTCCTCGGAGACGCTTAGCTGTTCCGATCCGAAAAAGATTCAGCCCCGCATTAAAATCTTCGATGTTCCTAAGATTATCGTCGAGGAGCGCTTCATTGATGATCTTCTCACAAAAAATGTTGACAGTGAGGAGTTGAGATCTGCTTTTCGCCCTCAGATTAGGCTGGTCACTCGCCTTAAATCCAGGTTCTCGGATAGAGAACATTTCGTGGTCAGTGTTCCCGCATCTCTTCGTTCCATTTTGCTTGGTCGTGGTCGAGTCTTCCTGGATGTGGGCTCACATCATGCGGTCGATCACTTCAACATTATGAGATGTTTCAACTGTCAGCAGTTCGGTCATTCATCAGGATTGTGCAAGAGGCCAAAGTGTTGCGGTTTTTGTGCTGAAAGCGGTCATTCCTTCAAAGATTGCCCTGTCAAATCATCCCAGCCTTGCTGTGTCAACTGTAAGTCTGCCGGCGGCGGTGTAGCGGTAACTCACGATACCTCAAATAGGGAATGTCCATCCTACCTAAAGCAACTTGCCAGATATAAGGGTCTCATTGACTATCAACAATGAGTACTCTAAAGTTCATTCAGATTAATGCCCAGCGCTCGGCGTCCGTCACTTCCGCGGTCTGTCAACTAGCGATGCAGTGGTCATCGGGTATCCTGGTTATCCAGGAACCGTACCACGCCTTCGGAGAACTCAGGTGCCTTGGTCTGCGTTCTTCTGTAATCTCATCTAAGGGGGGGATTCCGATGTCGGTAATTGTTGTCCTTGATCCTGCTTTGGAGATTTTCGCTCTTTTCCAGTTTTGCGATACTCATATCACCGCTGCTCTCATTACTTTCGGTTCACGTAGATTTCATCTCTTCAACGTTTATTGCCAATTCAATCAGGATATAGATATCTTTCTGAATAAGCTGGATCATATGATTTCGTCCCTAAACACTTCTCAGTTCATTATCTGCATGGACTCGAACGCCAAGTCCCCCCTCTGGTTTTCCAACTCACGAGACTCTCGGGGTTCTTCCCTCGAGGATTTCATCGCTCACCATCGCCTTGTTATTTGCAATACGCATGGCCAACCTTCCACATTTTGGTCACCCAACGGTGAATCAAATATTGATGTAACCCTGGCTACTTCAGCACTGGCGGACTGTGTCGGGCGCTGGCGCGTCTATGACGGACTTGGTGTCGGTGATCATCGCCCTATTTCCTTCGTGTTGGATCCTGGCATTTCTGGACAATATCAGGTCGTGCCTGCGGTTAGCAGGCCGCGATTTATTCATTCTCGGGCTGACTGGGAGCTCTTTGATGCCGAGTTGGAGCGCCGCACCCACGGCTTCTTTTTCTCTCCTACCTCCTCGGAGGATGTGGAGCGTATGGCTGTTTCCATCACTTCGGCCATTTTCGATTCTGCAAGTCTTTCGATCCCGGTTTCTACTAGGGGTGCATTCCGTGTGGGCTGGTGGACGGATGAACTAGCTTTGATGAAGTCAGCTGTCAATCATAAGCGGAAGGCCCTTCAGAGAGCAAGGTCTCGTGGTCTTTCATCATCAGTCATTTCTTGGTGTTTGTCTGACTTCAAGATTTCGAGAAACTTGTATACTCTAGCCATTAGACGTGCTAAGTATGACAACTGGTCCAACTTCGTTAGGGCTGACATGCAGAGCTCTCCTTGGGGTGTCGCTTATAGGATTTCCACCGGTAAGGTTATTGGACATG
>NC_059508.1:30443474-30450974 GCF_914767665.1 Harmonia axyridis
GTAGACAAGATCGTACCGAATGTTAACACAATCCAAAAGGAAATAATCTTAGATGAATATCGATTCTGATTATTGATTTTTCTTTCGCGATATTGATAGAAGACATCTGAATGAATTTCGAATTAATTCCGAAATCAAAAAAATATTTTCAATAAATTTTTTTTCTAGAGTACCTCGGTCTTTTCTATTTTTTTTCCAAGTTTCGTACGTCAATCAACATACATCCCAGAAAAAATCATCTCTCTAACTATCCTGGTTCAAAAGTTGTATCGGAACTTTTCACGTCGAAAAAGAACATAGGCGAAAAAGGACGTGAACATTATTCCTTATAAAAATCAAACCCGACCATGGATTTTGATTCTGATTGTTGATTATCGCTATTAGAACACATTAGGAGGCAACCAAATCAAATTTGAGAAAATTCCACAATCAGAAAATTTTTTTCGAAAAAAAAAAAAAAATTCGAGAACACCTCGGTCATGGCAAGTTATTTCCCACAATCCATTCCCCAATCAACGTACATCCCAGAAAAAATCATCTCTCTAACTATCCTAGTTCAAAAGTTGTATCGGAACATTTTCACGTCGAAAATATATCTCTAAGTCCAGACCGATGCACCACGTAATCTCGGGCAGACCGATGCACAACGTAAATGACGATCGGGACCGGGGCGATCGGTCGTATCTGACACCGCCGGCTCGGTTCTAACATCGTCAATGAGTCGGGGTTGTAAAAAAGGACGTGAACATTTTTCCTTATAAAAATCAAACCCGACCATGGATTTTGATTCTGATTGTTGATTATCGCTACTAGAACATATAAGGAGGCAACCAAATCAAATTTGAGAAAATTCCACGATCAGAAAATTTTTTTCGAAAAAAAAAAAAAATCGTAATCACCTCGGTCATGGCGAGTTATTTTCCGTATTTCATTCCACAATCAACGTACAACATAGAAGAAATCATCTCTCTAACTATCCTGGTTCAAAAGTTGTATCGGAACATTTCACGTCGTAATATCTCGCCAAGTCCAGACCTCGGCGATAGGTAGTATCTGACACCGTCCGCTCGGGACTGACATCGACTTGGACTCGGGCTGATGATGGGGAGGCGTTTAAGGACGTGAACATTTTTCCTTATAAAAATTAAAGTCGACAATGAATATTGATTCTGATTACTGATTTACGCTTTAAAAACACATTAGAAGGCAACCAAATCGAATTTGAGGAAATTCCACGATCAGAAAATTTTTTTCGAAAAAAAAAAAAATCCGAAAAATATTTTTCGATTCCGATTACTGATTTACTCTTTTAGAACACATTAGGAGGCAACCAAATCAAATTTGAGAAAATTCCACAATCAGAAAATTTTTTTCGAAAAAAAAAAAAATTCGAGGACACCTCGGTCATGGCAAGTTATTTCCCACAATCCATTCCCCGATCCACGTACATCCCAGAAAAAATCATCTCTCTAACTATCCTGGTTCAAAAGTTGTATCGGAACATTTTCACGTCGAAAATATATCTCTAAGTCCAAACCGATGCACCACGTAAACTAGGGCAGACCGATGCACCACGTAATATCGGGCAGACCGATGCAGAACGTAAACTCGATCATACCGATGCTTCACGTAATCTCGATCTTACCGATGCACCACGTAAACAAGGGCAGACCGATGCAGAACGTAAAGTAGATCTTACCGATGCACCACGTAATCTCGATCTTACCGATGCACCACGTAATCTCCATCTTACCGATGCACCACGTGAACTGGATCTTACCGATGCAGAACGTGAATTGGATCTTACCGATGCAGAACGTGAATTGGATCTTACCGATGCACCACGTAAACTCGATCATACCGATGCACCACGTAATCTCGGGCAGACCGATGCACAACGTAAATGACGATCGGGACCGGGGCGATCGGTCGTATCTGACACCGCCGGCTCGGTTCTAACATCGTCAATGAGTCGGGGTTGTAAAAAAGGACGTGAACATTTTTCCTTATAAAAATCAAACCCGACCATGGATTTTGATTCTGATTGTTGATTATCGCTACTAGAACATATAAGGAGGCAACCAAATCAAATTTGAGAAAATTCCACGATCAGAAAATTTTTTTCGAAAAAAAAAAAAAATCGTAATCACCTCGGTCATGGCGAGTTATTTTCCGTATTTCATTCCACAATCAACGTACAACATAGAAGAAATCATCTCTCTAACTATCCTGGTTCAAAAGTTGTATCGGAACATTTCACGTCGTAATATCTCGCCAAGTCCAGACCTCGGCGATAGGTAGTATCTGACACCGTCCGCTCGGGACTGACATCGACTTGGACTCGGGCTGATGATGGGGAGGCGTTTAAGGACGTGAACATTTTTCCTTATTAAAATTAAAGTCGACAATGAATATTGATTCTGATTACTGATTTACGCTTTAAAAACACATTAGGAGGCAACCAAATCGAATTTGAGGAAATTCCACGATCAGAAAATTTTTTTCGAAAAAAAAAAAAATCCGAAAAATATTTTTCGATTCCGATTACTGATTTACTCTTTTAGAACACATTAGGAGGTAACCAAATCAAATTTGAGAAAATTCCACAATCAGAAAATTTTTTTCGAAAAAAAAAAAAATTCGAGGACACCTCGGTCATGGCAAGTTATTTCCCACAATCCATTCCCCGATCCACGTACATCCCAGAAAAAATCATCTCTCTAACTATCCTGGTTCAAAAGTTGTATCGGAACATTTTCACGTCGAAAATATATCTCTAAGTCCAAACCGATGCACCACGTAAACTAGGGCAGACCGATGCACCACGTAATATCGGGCAGACCGATGCAGAACGTAAACTCGATCATACCGATGCTTCACGTAATCTCGATCTTACCGATGCACCACGTAAACAAGGGCAGACCGATGCAGAACGTAAAGTAGATCTTACCGATGCACCACGTAATCTCGATCTTACCGATGCACCACGTAATCTCCATCTTACCGATGCACCACGTGAACTGGATCTTACCGATGCACCACGTAATCTCAATCTTACCGATGCACCACGTGAACTGGATCTTACCGATGCAGAACGTGAATTGGATCTTACCGATGCACCACGTAAACTCGATCTTACCGATGCACCACGTAATCTCGATCTTACCGATGCACCACGTGAACTGGATCTTACCGATGCAGAACGTGAATTGGATCTTACCGATGCACCACGTAAACTCGATCTTACCGATGCACCACGTAATCTCGATCTTACCGATGCACCACGTGAACTGGATCTTACCGATGCAGAACGTGAATTGGATCTTACCGATGCACCACGTAAACTCGATCTTACCGATGCACCACGTAATCTCAATCTTACCGATGCACCACGTGAACTGGATCTTACCGATGCAGAACGTGAATTGGATCTTACCGATGCACCACGTAAACTCGATCTTACCGATGCACCACGTAATCTCGATCTTACCGATGCACCACGTGAACTGGATCTTACCGATGCAGAACGTGAATTGGATCTTACCGATGCACCACGTAAACTCGATCTTACCGATGCACCACGTAATCTCAATCTTACCGATGCATCACGTAATCTCGATCTTACCGATGCAGAACGTAAACTCGATCATACCGATGCACCACGTTATCTCGGCAGACCGATGCAGAACGTAAAAAAAAAGCTTACAGCACGCGGTGTTCCCAAGCGGTCACCCATCCAAGTACTAACCGCGCCCGACGCTGCTTGGCTTCAGTGTTCTGACGAGAACTGGCAATTTCAGCGTGGTATGGCCGTAAACAACAAATATAGCGATATTTTCTATGATATCTCACTTTTTGGGAGCGGAAAGGACGTGAACGTTTTTCCTTATAAAAAATGAAATAACTTTTGGATATTAATTCTGATTGTTGATTTAAGTTTTAAGAACACATTAGGACATATCTCAATGAAATTTGAGGGATTTCCGAAATCGAAAAATATTTTTCGAAAAAAAAAAAAAATCCCAGAAGACCTCGGTCATCTCAAGTTTATTTCCATATTCTATTACACAATCAACGTACATCACAAAAGGAACCATCTCTCTAACTATCACAGTTAAATTTTTGTATCGGAACATTTCACGTCGGAATATCTCGCTAAGTCCAGACCGGGGAGATCGGTCGCATTTGACACCGTCCGCTCCGGTCTAACATCGTCTTGGAGTCGGGGTAACGATGGAGAGGCGTTTAAGGACGTGAACATTTTTCCTTATAAAAATTAAAGTCGACAATGAATATTGATTCTGATTACTGATTTACTCTTTTAGTACACATTAGAAGGCAACGCAATCAGATTTGAGGAAATTTCAAGATCAGAAAATTTTTTTCGAAAAAAAAAAAAATTCAAGAACACCTGGGTCATGGCAAGTTATTTCCCACAATCCATTCCACAATCAACGTACAACATAGAAGAAATCATCTCTCTAACTATCCTGGTTCAAAAGTTGTATCGGAACATTTCACGTCGAAATACCTCGCCAAGTCCAGACCGGGGCGATAGGTAGTATCTGACACCGTCCGCTCGGGACTGACATCGACTTGGACTCGGGCTAATGATGGGGAGGCGTTTAAGGACGTGAACATTTTTCCTTATAAAAATTAAAGTCGACAATGAATATTGATTCTGATTACTGATTTACGCTTTAAAAACACATTAGAAGGCAACCAAATCAAATTTGAGGAAATTCCAAAATCAGAAAATTTTTTTTAAAAAAAAAAAAAATCCGAAAAATATTTTTCGATTCTGATTACTGATTTACTCTTTTAGAACACATTAGAAGGCAACGAAATCAAATTTGAGTGAAATCCAAAATCAGAAAATATTTTTCGAAAAAAAAAAAAAATTCGAGAACACCTCGGTCATGGCAAGTTATTTTCCACAATCCATTCCCCAATCAACGTACATCCCAGAAAAAATCATCTCTCTAACTATCCTGGTTCAAAAGTTGTATCGGAACATTTTCACGTCGAAAATATATCTCAGAGTCCAGACCGATGCAGAACGTAAACTCGATCATACCGATGCTTCACGTAATCTCGATCTTACCGATGCACAACGTAAACTAGATCACACCGATGCAGAACGTAAACTCGATCATACCGATGCACCACGTAAACTCAGGCAGACCGATGCAGAACGTGAACTCGATCTTACCGATGCACCACGTAATCTCGATCTTACCGATGCACCACGTAAACTCGGGCAGACCGATGCAGAACGTGAACTCGATCTTACCGATGCACCACGTAAACTAGGGCTGACCGATGCATCACGTAAACGACGATCGAGAGGCGCGAAAGGACGTGAACGTTTTTCATTATAAAAATTGAAATAAATGATAAATAATGATTCTGATTGTTGGTTATCATTTTTAATAAGCATTAGGAGGCAACCAAATGAAATTTGAGGAAATTCCGATAATAGAAAATTTTTTCGAAAAAAAAAAAAAATTCATGAAATCCTCGGTCATCGCAAAATATTTACCATATTCTGTTCGATAATCAACGTATATTTAAGAAGGAATCATATCTGTATCTATCTTGGTTCAAATTTTGTATCGGAACATTTTGACCAAAGTCCGAGCTTCGGCCGAAACAGACACCGCTGACCTGGCCTATCGATCGACCGAGAGTCGGGGATAGAGCGTAAGTGTTGTCTGGAGGGGAACCCTGTGCTCTCCTGACATATATAGGGAAGGTGGTCGCGTTGGGCGATGCAGAACGTTTGGATCGGGAATTATATTTTTGGTTCAGCTATTGGAATATGGTTTATTGTTGGTATATATTGGCGAAATAACGTTCTTACTGACTGGGGATATTCATAAAAATGAGTCCGGAGATTTTCAGATCGAAGTCCGAGTGATCCGACTTGGAAGGCGTGTTGGGTGGGTCGAGATGGCTTAGATAGATCAGACGAGGCGGGCTAAGTGTTGACGTCATGCATCGGTCCATTTTCAGATTGAGTCCGAGTAATCCGACTTTGAAAGAGTGTTGGGTGCGTCGAGACTGTTTAGATAGATCGGACGAGGCGGACTAGGTGTTAACGACATGCATCGGTATATTTTCTGATCGGAGTCCGAAGAAATCGGCCCTAGTAGGCGCAGCGGACGGTCGAGACGGCCTCGGTGGGTCGGATCGATCGGGAAAAGTTTGCTAAATCGTGTCTGGAGGGGAACCTTGGGTTCTCCTGACATATATAGGGGATAAGGTTTGGGTGAACGATTCTTCACGTAAAAGTTGAGTAATTTATTTTTCGATAAGCTTTTGGATATTGATGAGAAGTATATGTATATCTTCGATTAAAAGAATTCTTACCGTCTCCATGTATATTATATTAGATATATAAGAAATAGTTAACGTGATGCATCGGCCGATTTCCGGATCGGAGTTCGAGAGATGCGACTTTCGATGCGCGATGGGTGGTTCGAGACGGCCTAGATCGATCGGACGAGGCGGACTAGGTGTTAACGACATGCATCGGCGGATTTTCTGATCGGAGTCCGAAGAAATCAGCTCTAGTAGGCGCGGCGAACGGTCGAAACGGCCTCGATCGATCGGACGAGGCGGACTAGGTGTTAACGACATGCATCGGCGGATTTTCTGATCGGAGTCCGAAGAAATCAGCTCTAGTAGGCGCGGCGAACGGTCGAAACGGCCTCGGTGGGTCGGATCGATCGGGAAAAGTTTGCTAAATCGTGTCTGGAGGGGAATCCGGGGTTCTCCTGACATATATAGAAGGGGTGGAGAATGGGTCCTGTCCTAGACTGTTTGGAGTTCTTTTTAGGATGATATTCAGTTGGTAAGTGGTAGACCCGAATCCGACCTCGGCGTTTGGGTACTGGCAAGGTGTGTTGGTTTCGGCTTTCGCATCTTGGGTCGCTTTCGTCAACCTCATGCAGCGAGGTCGCGGTCCGCTTCGTCTCTTTGTAGTCGAATGGCCTTTAAGCGACCAACCTTAAAATCGTGATCCTCTGCCCGTTGCGGGTTATGTTCACAAAAAATTTGCAACCACTCAATTCGTTCCGAGCGACAAATATTGTTGAATCTCGAATCACCGTGTCGTTATATTCACATGTATAGCGAAGGGTCGAGATGGAATGTGTATAAGAAATTAGTTGATAGCCGGGGGTTCGTATTATATATGGACGCCTTGGCGAGGGATTGTTTCTAGAAACTTTCTCATTTTTGATCGGGGTTTTGTCCGAGATGATGATGATGTATATATAGCTTGAGTCTCATGCTGACTGGGGGCTGTTACGTCGTTTCGTCGAGGACTTGCACTTACTGATGTGCGGCGCTAGTCGAAGTCAATCGACATGGCTAGTGCCACATGACGAGAGGCGAACGGGTTTGGCCATACCGGCAATCTCGTGGACCGATCGTATAAGCACGCAGTTCCCTGGTTGATCCTGCCAGTAGTCATATGCTTGTCTCAAAGATTAA
>NC_059508.1:30460974-30463474 GCF_914767665.1 Harmonia axyridis
CAGACCGATGCACCACGTAATCTCGGGCAGACCGATGCACAACGTAAATGACGATCGGGACCGGGGCGATCGGTCGTATCTGACACCGCCGGCTCGGTTCTAACATCGTCAATGAGTCGGGGTTGTAAAAAAGGACGTGAACATTTTTCCTTATAAAAATCAAACCCGACCATGGATTTTGATTCTGATTGTTGATTATCGCTACTAGAACATATAAGGAGGCAACCAAATCAAATTTGAGAAAATTCCACGATCAGAAAATTTTTTTCGAAAAAAAAAAAAAATCGTAATCACCTCGGTCATGGCGAGTTATTTTCCGTATTTCATTCCACAATCAACGTACAACATAGAAGAAATCATCTCTCTAACTATCCTGGTTCAAAAGTTGTATCGGAACATTTCACGTCGTAATATCTCGCCAAGTCCAGACCTCGGCGATAGGTAGTATCTGACACCGTCCGCTCGGGACTGACATCGACTTGGACTCGGGCTGATGATGGGGAGGCGTTTAAGGACGTGAACATTTTTCCTTATAAAAATTAAAGTCGACAATGAATATTGATTCTGATTACTGATTTACGCTTTAAAAACACATTAGAAGGCAACCAAATCGAATTTGAGGAAATTCCAAAATCAGAAAATTTTTTTTCAAAAAAAAAAAAATCCGAAAAATATTTTTCGATTCTGATTACTGATTTACTCTTTTAGAACACATTAGAAGGCAACGAAATCAAATTTGAGTGAAATCCAAAATCAGAAAATATTTTTCGAAAAAAAAAAAAAATTCGAGAACACCTCGGTCATGGCAAGTTATTTTCCACAATCCATTCCCCAATCAACGTACATCCCAGAAAAAATCATCTCTCTAACTATCCTGGTTCAAAAGTTGTATCGGAACATTTTCACGTCGAAAATATATCTCAGAGTCCAGACCGATGCAGAACGTAAACTCGATCATACCGATGCTTCACGTAATCTCGATCTTACCGATGCACAACGTAAACTAGATCACACCGATGCAGAACGTAAACTCGATCATACCGATGCACCACGTAAACTCAGGCAGACCGATGCAGAACGTGAACTCGATCTTACCGATGCACCACGTAATCTCGATCTTACCGATGCACCACGTAAACTCGGGCAGACCGATGCAGAACGTGAACTCGATCTTACCGATGCACCACGTAAACTAGGGCTGACCGATGCATCACGTAAACGACGATCGAGAGGCGCGAAAGGACGTGAACGTTTTTCATTATAAAAATTGAAATAAATGATAAATAATGATTCTGATTGTTGGTTATCATTTTTAATAAGCATTAGGAGGCAACCAAATGAAATTTGAGGAAATTCCGATAATAGAAAATTTTTTCGAAAAAAAAAAAAAATTCATGAAATCCTCGGTCATCGCAAAATATTTACCATATTCTGTTCGATAATCAACGTATATTTAAGAAGGAATCATATCTGTATCTATCTTGGTTCAAATTTTGTATCGGAACATTTTGACCAAAGTCCGAGCTTCGGCCGAAACAGACACCGCTGACCTGGCCTATCGATCGACCGAGAGTCGGGGATAGAGCGTAAGTGTTGTCTGGAGGGGAACCCTGTGCTCTCCTGACATATATAGGGAAGGTGGTCGCGTTGGGCGATGCAGAACGTTTGGATCGGGAATTATATTTTTGGTTCAGCTATTGGAATATGGTTTATTGTTGGTATATATTGGCGAAATAACGTTCTTACTGACTGGGGATATTCATAAAAATGAGTCCGGAGATTTTCAGATCGAAGTCCGAGTGATCCGACTTGGAAGGCGTGTTGGGTGGGTCGAGATGGCTTAGATAGATCAGACGAGGCGGGCTAAGTGTTGACGTCATGCATCGGTCCATTTTCAGATTGAGTCCGAGTAATCCGACTTTGAAAGAGTGTTGGGTGCGTCGAGACTGTTTAGATAGATCGGACGAGGCGGACTAGGTGTTAACGACATGCATCGGTATATTTTCTGATCGGAGTCCGAAGAAATCGGCCCTAGTAGGCGCAGCGGACGGTCGAGACGGCCTCGGTGGGTCGGATCGATCGGGAAAAGTTTGCTAAATCGTGTCTGGAGGGGAACCTTGGGTTCTCCTGACATATATAGGGGATAAGGTTTGGGTGAACGATTCTTCACGTAAAAGTTGAGTAATTTATTTTTCGATAAGCTTTTGGATATTGATGAGAAGTATATGTATATCTTCGATTAAAAGAATTCTTACCGTCTCCATGTATATTATATTAGATATATAAGAAATAGTTAACGTGATGCATCGGCCGATTTCCGGATCGGAGTTCGAGAGATGCGACTTTCGATGCGCGATGGGTGGTTCGAGACGGCCTAGATCGATCGGACGAGGCGGACTAGGTGTTAACGACATGCATCGGCGGATTTTCTGATCGGAGTCCGAAGAAATCAGCTCTAGTAGGCGCGGCGAACGGTCGAAACGGCCTCGATCGATCGGAC
>NC_059508.1:30473474-30480974 GCF_914767665.1 Harmonia axyridis
TTCGGCTCGATTTAAGATACCGATGCATGACGTGAACGACTTTACGGCGCGATTTAAGATACCGATGCATGACGTGAACGACTTTTCGGCGCGATTTAAGATACCGATGCATGACGTGAACGACTTTACGGCGCGATTTAAAGCTATACCGATGCATGACGTAAACAAGATCACACCGATGCAGCACGTTAACATTAAAGCCCGCCTAATCCGATCGATGGAGGCCGTCTCGAGTGTCCAACTTGCTCACAAGAGCCGAGAAACAAACCGATGCATCACGTAGACAAGATCGTACCGAATGTTAACACAATCCAAAAGGAAATAATCTTAGATGAATATCGATTCTGATTATTGATTTTTCTTTCGCGATATTGATAGAAGACATCTGAATGAATTTCGAATTAATTCCGAAATCAAAAAAATATTTTCAATAAATTTTTTTTCTAGAGTACCTCGGTCTTTTCTATTTTTTTTCCAAGTTTCGTACGTCAATCAACATACATCCCAGAAAAAATCATCTCTCTAACTATCCTGGTTCAAAAGTTGTATCGGAACTTTTCACGTCGAAAAAGAACATAGGCGAAAAAGGACGTGAACATTATTCCTTATAAAAATCAAACCCGACCATGGATTTTGATTCTGATTGTTGATTATCGCTATTAGAACACATTAGGAGGCAACCAAATCAAATTTGAGAAAATTCCACAATCAGAAAATTTTTTTCGAAAAAAAAAAAAAAATTCGAGAACACCTCGGTCATGGCAAGTTATTTCCCACAATCCATTCCCCAATCAACGTACATCCCAGAAAAAATCATCTCTCTAACTATCCTAGTTCAAAAGTTGTATCGGAACATTTTCACGTCGAAAATATATCTCTAAGTCCAGACCGATGCACCACGTAATCTCGGGCAGACCGATGCACAACGTAAATGACGATCGGGACCGGGGCGATCGGTCGTATCTGACACCGCCGGCTCGGTTCTAACATCGTCAATGAGTCGGGGTTGTAAAAAAGGACGTGAACATTTTTCCTTATAAAAATCAAACCCGACCATGGATTTTGATTCTGATTGTTGATTATCGCTACTAGAACATATAAGGAGGCAACCAAATCAAATTTGAGAAAATTCCACGATCAGAAAATTTTTTTCGAAAAAAAAAAAAAATCGTAATCACCTCGGTCATGGCGAGTTATTTTCCGTATTTCATTCCACAATCAACGTACAACATAGAAGAAATCATCTCTCTAACTATCCTGGTTCAAAAGTTGTATCGGAACATTTCACGTCGTAATATCTCGCCAAGTCCAGACCTCGGCGATAGGTAGTATCTGACACCGTCCGCTCGGGACTGACATCGACTTGGACTCGGGCTGATGATGGGGAGGCGTTTAAGGACGTGAACATTTTTCCTTATAAAAATTAAAGTCGACAATGAATATTGATTCTGATTACTGATTTACGCTTTAAAAACACATTAGAAGGCAACCAAATCGAATTTGAGGAAATTCCACGATCAGAAAATTTTTTTCGAAAAAAAAAAAAATCCGAAAAATATTTTTCGATTCCGATTACTGATTTACTCTTTTAGAACACATTAGGAGGCAACCAAATCAAATTTGAGAAAATTCCACAATCAGAAAATTTTTTTCGAAAAAAAAAAAAATTCGAGGACACCTCGGTCATGGCAAGTTATTTCCCACAATCCATTCCCCGATCCACGTACATCCCAGAAAAAATCATCTCTCTAACTATCCTGGTTCAAAAGTTGTATCGGAACATTTTCACGTCGAAAATATATCTCTAAGTCCAAACCGATGCACCACGTAAACTAGGGCAGACCGATGCACCACGTAATATCGGGCAGACCGATGCAGAACGTAAACTCGATCATACCGATGCTTCACGTAATCTCGATCTTACCGATGCACCACGTAAACAAGGGCAGACCGATGCAGAACGTAAAGTAGATCTTACCGATGCACCACGTAATCTCGATCTTACCGATGCACCACGTAATCTCCATCTTACCGATGCACCACGTGAACTGGATCTTACCGATGCACCACGTAATCTCAATCTTACCGATGCACCACGTGAACTGGATCTTACCGATGCAGAACGTGAATTGGATCTTACCGATGCACCACGTAAACTCGATCTTACCGATGCACCACGTAATCTCGATCTTACCGATGCACCACGTGAACTGGATCTTACCGATGCAGAACGTGAATTGGATCTTACCGATGCACCACGTAAACTCGATCTTACCGATGCACCACGTAATCTCAATCTTACCGATGCACCACGTGAACTGGATCTTACCGATGCAGAACGTGAATTGGATCTTACCGATGCACCACGTAAACTCGATCTTACCGATGCACCACGTAATCTCAATCTTACCGATGCACCACGTGAACTGGATCTTACCGATGCAGAACGTGAATTGGATCTTACCGATGCACCACGTAAACTCGATCTTACCGATGCACCACGTAATCTCGATCTTACCGATGCACCACGTGAACTGGATCTTACCGATGCAGAACGTGAATTGGATCTTACCGATGCACCACGTAAACTCGATCTTACCGATGCACCACGTAATCTCAATCTTACCGATGCATCACGTAATCTCGATCTTACCGATGCAGAACGTAAACTCGATCATACCGATGCACCACGTTATCTCGGCAGACCGATGCAGAACGTAAAAAAAAAGCTTACAGCACGCGGTGTTCCCAAGCGGTCACCCATCCAAGTACTAACCGCGCCCGACGCTGCTTGGCTTCAGTGTTCTGACGAGAACTGGCAATTTCAGCGTGGTATGGCCGTAAACAACAAATATAGCGATATTTTCTATGATATCTCACTTTTTGGGAGCGGAAAGGACGTGAACGTTTTTCCTTATAAAAAATGAAATAACTTTTGGATATTAATTCTGATTGTTGATTTAAGTTTTAAGAACACATTAGGACATATCTCAATGAAATTTGAGGGATTTCCGAAATCGAAAAATATTTTTCGAAAAAAAAAAAAAATCCCAGAAGACCTCGGTCATCTCAAGTTTATTTCCATATTCTATTACACAATCAACGTACATCACAAAAGGAACCATCTCTCTAACTATCACAGTTAAATTTTTGTATCGGAACATTTCACGTCGGAATATCTCGCTAAGTCCAGACCGGGGAGATCGGTCGCATTTGACACCGTCCGCTCCGGTCTAACATCGTCTTGGAGTCGGGGTAACGATGGAGAGGCGTTTAAGGACGTGAACATTTTTCCTTATAAAAATTAAAGTCGACAATGAATATTGATTCTGATTACTGATTTACTCTTTTAGTACACATTAGAAGGCAACGCAATCAGATTTGAGGAAATTTCAAGATCAGAAAATTTTTTTCGAAAAAAAAAAAAATTCAAGAACACCTGGGTCATGGCAAGTTATTTCCCACAATCCATTCCACAATCAACGTACAACATAGAAGAAATCATCTCTCTAACTATCCTGGTTCAAAAGTTGTATCGGAACATTTCACGTCGAAATACCTCGCCAAGTCCAGACCGGGGCGATAGGTAGTATCTGACACCGTCCGCTCGGGACTGACATCGACTTGGACTCGGGCTAATGATGGGGAGGCGTTTAAGGACGTGAACATTTTTCCTTATAAAAATTAAAGTCGACAATGAATATTGATTCTGATTACTGATTTACGCTTTAAAAACACATTAGAAGGCAACCAAATCAAATTTGAGGAAATTCCAAAATCAGAAAATTTTTTTTCAAAAAAAAAAAAATCCGAAAAATATTTTTCGATTCTGATTACTGATTTACTCTTTTAGAACACATTAGAAGGCAACGAAATCAAATTTGAGTGAAATCCAAAATCAGAAAATATTTTTCGAAAAAAAAAAAAAATTCGAGAACACCTCGGTCATGGCAAGTTATTTTCCACAATCCATTCCCCAATCAACGTACATCCCAGAAAAAATCATCTCTCTAACTATCCTGGTTCAAAAGTTGTATCGGAACATTTTCACGTCGAAAATATATCTCAGAGTCCAGACCGATGCAGAACGTAAACTCGATCATACCGATGCTTCACGTAATCTCGATCTTACCGATGCACAACGTAAACTAGATCACACCGATGCAGAACGTAAACTCGATCATACCGATGCACCACGTAAACTCAGGCAGACCGATGCAGAACGTGAACTCGATCTTACCGATGCACCACGTAATCTCGATCTTACCGATGCACCACGTGAACTGGATCTTACCGATGCAGAACGTGAATTGGATCTTACCGATGCACCACGTAAACTCGATCTTACCGATGCACCACGTAATCTCAATCTTACCGATGCACCACGTGAACTGGATCTTACCGATGCAGAACGTGAATTGGATCTTACCGATGCACCACGTAAACTCGATCTTACCGATGCACCACGTAATCTCAATCTTACCGATGCACCACGTGAACTGGATCTTACCGATGCAGAACGTGAATTGGATCTTACCGATGCACCACGTAAACTCGATCTTACCGATGCACCACGTAATCTCGATCTTACCGATGCACCACGTGAACTGGATCTTACCGATGCAGAACGTGAATTGGATCTTACCGATGCACCACGTAAACTCGATCTTACCGATGCACCACGTAATCTCAATCTTACCGATGCATCACGTAATCTCGATCTTACCGATGCAGAACGTAAACTCGATCATACCGATGCACCACGTTATCTCGGCAGACCGATGCAGAACGTAAAAAAAAAGCTTACAGCACGCGGTGTTCCCAAGCGGTCACCCATCCAAGTACTAACCGCGCCCGACGCTGCTTGGCTTCAGTGTTCTGACGAGAACTGGCAATTTCAGCGTGGTATGGCCGTAAACAACAAATATAGCGATATTTTCTATGATATCTCACTTTTTGGGAGCGGAAAGGACGTGAACGTTTTTCCTTATAAAAAATGAAATAACTTTTGGATATTAATTCTGATTGTTGATTTAAGTTTTAAGAACACATTAGGACATATCTCAATGAAATTTGAGGGATTTCCGAAATCGAAAAATATTTTTCGAAAAAAAAAAAAAATCCCAGAAGACCTCGGTCATCTCAAGTTTATTTCCATATTCTATTACACAATCAACGTACATCACAAAAGGAACCATCTCTCTAACTATCACAGTTAAATTTTTGTATCGGAACATTTCACGTCGGAATATCTCGCTAAGTCCAGACCGGGGAGATCGGTCGCATTTGACACCGTCCGCTCCGGTCTAACATCGTCTTGGAGTCGGGGTAACGATGGAGAGGCGTTTAAGGACGTGAACATTTTTCCTTATAAAAATTAAAGTCGACAATGAATATTGATTCTGATTACTGATTTACTCTTTTAGTACACATTAGAAGGCAACGCAATCAGATTTGAGGAAATTTCAAGATCAGAAAATTTTTTTCGAAAAAAAAAAAAATTCAAGAACACCTGGGTCATGGCAAGTTATTTCCCACAATCCATTCCACAATCAACGTACAACATAGAAGAAATCATCTCTCTAACTATCCTGGTTCAAAAGTTGTATCGGAACATTTCACGTCGAAATACCTCGCCAAGTCCAGACCGGGGCGATAGGTAGTATCTGACACCGTCCGCTCGGGACTGACATCGACTTGGACTCGGGCTAATGATGGGGAGGCGTTTAAGGACGTGAACATTTTTCCTTATAAAAATTAAAGTCGACAATGAATATTGATTCTGATTACTGATTTACGCTTTAAAAACACATTAGAAGGCAACCAAATCAAATTTGAGGAAATTCCAAAATCAGAAAATTTTTTTTCAAAAAAAAAAAAATCCGAAAAATATTTTTCGATTCTGATTACTGATTTACTCTTTTAGAACACATTAGAAGGCAACGAAATCAAATTTGAGTGAAATCCAAAATCAGAAAATATTTTTCGAAAAAAAAAAAAAATTCGAGAACACCTCGGTCATGGCAAGTTATTTTCCACAATCCATTCCCCAATCAACGTACATCCCAGAAAAAATCATCTCTCTAACTATCCTGGTTCAAAAGTTGTATCGGAACATTTTCACGTCGAAAATATATCTCAGAGTCCAGACCGATGCAGAACGTAAACTCGATCATACCGATGCTTCACGTAATCTCGATCTTACCGATGCACAACGTAAACTAGATCACACCGATGCAGAACGTAAACTCGATCATACCGATGCACCACGTAAACTCAGGCAGACCGATGCAGAACGTAAACTCGATCTTACCGATGCACCACGTAATCTCGATCTTACCGATGCACCACGTAAACTCGGGCAGACCGATGCAGAACGTGAACTCGATCTTACCGATGCACCACGTAAACTAGGGCTGACCGATGCATCACGTAAACGACGATCGAGAGGCGCGAAAGGACGTGAACGTTTTTCATTATAAAAATTGAAATAAATGATAAATAATGATTCTGATTGTTGGTTATCATTTTTAATAAGCATTAGGAGGCAACCAAATGAAATTTGAGGAAATTCCGATAATAGAAAATTTTTTCGAAAAAAAAAAAAAATTCATGAAATCCTCGGTCATCGCAAAATATTTACCATATTCTGTTCGATAATCAACGTATATTTAAGAAGGAATCATATCTGTATCTATCTTGGTTCAAATTTTGTATCGGAACATTTTGACCAAAGTCCGAGCTTCGGCCGAAACAGACACCGCTGACCTGGCCTATCGATCGACCGAGAGTCGGGGATAGAGCGTAAGTGTTGTCTGGAGGGGAACCCTGTGCTCTCCTGACATATATAGGGAAGGTGGTCGCGTTGGGCGATGCAGAACGTTTGGATCGGGAATTATATTTTTGGTTCAGCTATTGGAATATGGTTTATTGTTGGTATATATTGGCGAAATAACGTTCTTACTGACTGGGGATATTCATAAAAATGAGTCCGGAGATTTTCAGATCGAAGTCCGAGTGATCCGACTTGGAAGGCGTGTTGGGTGGGTCGAGATGGCTTAGATAGATCAGACGAGGCGGGCTAAGTGTTGACGTCATGCATCGGTCCATTTTCAGATTGAGTCCGAGTAATCCGACTTTGAAAGAGTGTTGGGTGCGTCGAGACTGTTTAGATAGATCGGACGAGGCGGACTAGGTGTTAACGACATGCATCGGTATATTTTCTGATCGGAGTCCGAAGAAATCGGCCCTAGTAGGCGCAGCGGACGGTCGAGACGGCCTCGGTGGGTCGGATCGATCGGGAAAAGTTTGCTAAATCGTGTCTGGAGGGGAACCTTGGGTTCTCCTGACATATATAGGGGATAAGGTTTGGGTGAACGATTCTTCACGTAAAAGTTGAGTAATTTATTTTTCGATAAGCTTTTGGATATTGATGAGAAGTATATGTATATCTTCGATTAAAAGAATTCTTACCGTCTCCATGTATATTATATTAGATAT
>NC_059508.1:30488474-30490974 GCF_914767665.1 Harmonia axyridis
TGACTCTCTCTCGTGCCGTCGTGGGAGACGGATGTGCGAGCACGATGCTCGGATATCTGTAAAGTTTTGGGTGGGTTCCGCGTGTCGGAAAATTCTGTGGGTGGTCTCAACGTAAAGTGCTAAACGCGAGGATCATAATAGTGAAATAATTGTGCAAATCGGCCATCGCGTTCAAAAATTATGGCGAGTTGATTGTGATTTATTTCCTTTGTTTCACGAAATATCGATTTCATTTCGCATATATTCTAACGTGAATCTTATCAGTCCTCAGTTCAACATCATATAAAAACGCGTTTATTTCGTTTTTTGCTGCCAGTGGAAAATCACGCCAGTTTACCAACCCAGTGGCGTAGTTGACGCATGCATCGGGTTTAGAGTGTTTCCTATGCCCTTACATCGACGCTCCAATCTGATGACGTAAACAGGTAACCACGTCATCCTTCAACGTCTTTCACCATCTTAGCTACGTCATGGATTTCCTGCAGCTAAGTGTCGAAAATGCGAGATGAACACCTATCGTCCATCCAGGGGCCCTAACACAAGACAGGCATTGCAGGTGAGCTTTTGTCCCACAAAGCTCCCAAAGCTTTGGCGAGCTGATGGAAGTCGAGCTTTAAAAGCTCAAGCTCATCCGAGCTTTTTCACCCTCGCGATGGATGAGCTTTCACACTAGGGGAGCTTTCAACCAATTCCCGACTCTATTGCTGAGTAAAATAGAGGAGCTTTTCCGACACGCCAATTCAGCATCCGGAGACTTCAACGATCTGGCAAGCACGTAACCATCCCAAATTGAGACATCAACGCTGGGGGAGGCGCCATCCTGGTTTCCACCTATTTATCCGCCCCTCGACGATCTGAGGCAAATTCGGCAACTGGATTTAATAGAATTTCCCCTAATTCAACACCCTGCAATGCCCCAACTTTATATCGGAGGCAAGTAAATCGCTAAAAATTTTCGGCCGAAGAGGGACTTAGAAAAATTTCGAGAAAATGGCAAAATGGCGAAGGAGTCAGGTATCTATACTGGACTTAGAAAATTTTCGAGAAAATGGCAAAATGGCGAAGGAGTCGGGTATTTATACTGGACTTAGAAAATTTTCGAAAATTTGCAAAATGGTGGAGATTTCGGGTGGCGCCGCTACACATCGTGATTTACTACGAGATTGATGCTTGCCGATGCTAGTTTCCACCTATTTATCCGCCCCTCGACGATCTGAGAAAAATTTGGCAACTGGATTTAATAGATTTTTCCCCTATTCAACACCCTGGACCGCCCCAACTTTATATCGGAGGCAAGTAAATCACTAAGAATTTTCGGCTGAAGAGGGACTTAGAAAAATTTTGAGAAAATTGCAAAATGGTGAAGGAGTCGGGTATCTGTACCGGACTTAGAAAATTTTCGAAAAGTTGCAAAATGGCGGAGGTTTCGGGCACCGCCGCTATACGCCGTGGTTTTCTACGCTAATGATGTCAGACATCTCTCCGCTTTTATTTCAAGAGCTGCCTTTGTCACACACGGGTCACTGGATCCTCTTGGATGTTTGGATCCTTGCGTATGAGGACAAGTATGCACCGTTGAAGCCCGCAGGGTCGGAAGACTCGTAAATGGGCCCGCTTCAATCCACGTCGCTGTTTTTGAATAGCTTTCAGAGAGTTTTGTGTTTTGGACACGATAAGTGCTGCTGTGTTTTTGACTTTTTGTAAGTTTTTTGTCGAGGCGAGTTATTTCGTTTTTATACCGTCTGGCAACAGTTGCAATGCCTTTTCCTTGTGTCTGCGGTAAATCGTACGCGCTTGAAAGGAACCTACGCGACCATCAGAGAAGATTTTGTCGGGGCCCTGTGACAGGAGACGAGGGAACCTGTCCAGTGTGCAAGAATGAGTACGCCTCATACCGGTCCATGCGCCAGCATATGCGCTTAGCCCACCCCGACGATTACAACGCCGACCTGGAATCAGAAGTGGAGGATAGAACCCGTAAAGGCCGATGGACAACCGGAGAACTACAGGAGATGGCGCGTCTGGAGCTCGAATACGAGGGCGACAGCATTCTAGACTTTTTGGCCTCCGCCCTCAACAGACCAAAAGAAGGTGTTCGAAAGAAGAGATATGCACAGGAATATGCTGATGTCGTCGAACAGCTTAGAACCTTGAGAGAAAGAGAATTGGTGTCTCTGATACCGGACATTGGGGACCCAGCGGACGCGGACCTCACCGCGGCTTCCGGATCGGCGGCGGTCGACGGTGACCTGACTGGCCACATCGAGCCCAGCGAGGGGGTGGAGTTGATTGATGACCCGGTGCTGCTTCACATTCTGGCATTGTGCAGCCAGTTGAGTCATGATCAAGACGCTATAGCCACCTGTCAGGCTGTATGTATGCGCATCGAAGGGCACGAGCGGGTGTTTGACGAGTGGGTGGAGAAGATCTGTGGTCTTTATGGAAGAACCCCCTCCACGCGAACGAGAGCTGGGCCGGTTAAACCAATGAGGCAGGAGAG
>NC_059508.1:30495974-30503474 GCF_914767665.1 Harmonia axyridis
AGGGGCAAAATAAATTCACGAGAGTAGGTCCGATTACCGCTGGATCAGACGACGATCGTAACTTGTTGGATACAAATGTATCCGATGTATGTACGTCGTCCCTCTCTGATCTACGGTACGTGGACCGACCCAAGATGCACACGATAATTTTAGCTGACTTCATGCCGAAAAGTCGGTTCACGTCATGCATCGGTATCTTAAATCGCGCCGTAAAGTCGTTCACGTCATGCATCGGTATCTTAAATCGCGCCGAAAAGTCGGCTCACGTCATGCATCGGCGTCTTTTTTTTGTGCCACCGATGCATGACGTGAACGACTTTTCGGCTCGATTTAAGATACCGATGCATGACGTGAACGACTTTACGGCGCGATTTAAGATACCGATGCATGACGTGAACGACTTTTCGGCGCGATTTAAGATACCGATGCATGACGTGAACGACTTTACGGCGCGATTTAAAGCTATACCGATGCATGACGTAAACAAGATCACACCGATGCAGCACGTTAACATTAAAGCCCGCCTAATCCGATCGATGGAGGCCGTCTCGAGTGTCCAACTTGCTCACAAGAGCCGAGAAACAAACCGATGCATCACGTAGACAAGATCGTACCGAATGTTAACACAATCCAAAAGGAAATAATCTTAGATGAATATCGATTCTGATTATTGATTTTTCTTTCGCGATATTGATAGAAGACATCTGAATGAATTTCGAATTAATTCCGAAATCAAAAAAATATTTTCAATAAATTTTTTTTCTAGAGTACCTCGGTCTTTTCTATTTTTTTTCCAAGTTTCGTACGTCAATCAACATACATCCCAGAAAAAATCATCTCTCTAACTATCCTGGTTCAAAAGTTGTATCGGAACTTTTCACGTCGAAAAAGAACATAGGCGAAAAAGGACGTGAACATTATTCCTTATAAAAATCAAACCCGACCATGGATTTTGATTCTGATTGTTGATTATCGCTATTAGAACACATTAGGAGGCAACCAAATCAAATTTGAGAAAATTCCACAATCAGAAAATTTTTTTCGAAAAAAAAAAAAAAATTCGAGAACACCTCGGTCATGGCAAGTTATTTCCCACAATCCATTCCCCAATCAACGTACATCCCAGAAAAAATCATCTCTCTAACTATCCTAGTTCAAAAGTTGTATCGGAACATTTTCACGTCGAAAATATATCTCTAAGTCCAGACCGATGCACCACGTAATCTCGGGCAGACCGATGCACAACGTAAATGACGATCGGGACCGGGGCGATCGGTCGTATCTGACACCGCCGGCTCGGTTCTAACATCGTCAATGAGTCGGGGTTGTAAAAAAGGACGTGAACATTTTTCCTTATAAAAATCAAACCCGACCATGGATTTTGATTCTGATTGTTGATTATCGCTACTAGAACATATAAGGAGGCAACCAAATCAAATTTGAGAAAATTCCACGATCAGAAAATTTTTTTCGAAAAAAAAAAAAAATCGTAATCACCTCGGTCATGGCGAGTTATTTTCCGTATTTCATTCCACAATCAACGTACAACATAGAAGAAATCATCTCTCTAACTATCCTGGTTCAAAAGTTGTATCGGAACATTTCACGTCGTAATATCTCGCCAAGTCCAGACCTCGGCGATAGGTAGTATCTGACACCGTCCGCTCGGGACTGACATCGACTTGGACTCGGGCTGATGATGGGGAGGCGTTTAAGGACGTGAACATTTTTCCTTATAAAAATTAAAGTCGACAATGAATATTGATTCTGATTACTGATTTACGCTTTAAAAACACATTAGAAGGCAACCAAATCGAATTTGAGGAAATTCCACGATCAGAAAATTTTTTTCGAAAAAAAAAAAAATCCGAAAAATATTTTTCGATTCCGATTACTGATTTACTCTTTTAGAACACATTAGGAGGCAACCAAATCAAATTTGAGAAAATTCCACAATCAGAAAATTTTTTTCGAAAAAAAAAAAAATTCGAGGACACCTCGGTCATGGCAAGTTATTTCCCACAATCCATTCCCCGATCCACGTACATCCCAGAAAAAATCATCTCTCTAACTATCCTGGTTCAAAAGTTGTATCGGAACATTTTCACGTCGAAAATATATCTCTAAGTCCAAACCGATGCACCACGTAAACTAGGGCAGACCGATGCACCACGTAATATCGGGCAGACCGATGCAGAACGTAAACTCGATCATACCGATGCTTCACGTAATCTCGATCTTACCGATGCACCACGTAAACAAGGGCAGACCGATGCAGAACGTAAAGTAGATCTTACCGATGCACCACGTAATCTCGATCTTACCGATGCACCACGTAATCTCCATCTTACCGATGCACCACGTGAACTGGATCTTACCGATGCACCACGTAATCTCAATCTTACCGATGCACCACGTGAACTGGATCTTACCGATGCAGAACGTGAATTGGATCTTACCGATGCACCACGTAAACTCGATCTTACCGATGCACCACGTAATCTCGATCTTACCGATGCACCACGTGAACTGGATCTTACCGATGCAGAACGTGAATTGGATCTTACCGATGCACCACGTAAACTCGATCTTACCGATGCACCACGTAATCTCAATCTTACCGATGCACCACGTGAACTGGATCTTACCGATGCAGAACGTGAATTGGATCTTACCGATGCACCACGTAAACTCGATCTTACCGATGCACCACGTAATCTCAATCTTACCGATGCACCACGTGAACTGGATCTTACCGATGCAGAACGTGAATTGGATCTTACCGATGCACCACGTAAACTCGATCTTACCGATGCACCACGTAATCTCGATCTTACCGATGCACCACGTGAACTGGATCTTACCGATGCAGAACGTGAATTGGATCTTACCGATGCACCACGTAAACTCGATCTTACCGATGCACCACGTAATCTCAATCTTACCGATGCATCACGTAATCTCGATCTTACCGATGCAGAACGTAAACTCGATCATACCGATGCACCACGTTATCTCGGCAGACCGATGCAGAACGTAAAAAAAAAGCTTACAGCACGCGGTGTTCCCAAGCGGTCACCCATCCAAGTACTAACCGCGCCCGACGCTGCTTGGCTTCAGTGTTCTGACGAGAACTGGCAATTTCAGCGTGGTATGGCCGTAAACAACAAATATAGCGATATTTTCTATGATATCTCACTTTTTGGGAGCGGAAAGGACGTGAACGTTTTTCCTTATAAAAAATGAAATAACTTTTGGATATTAATTCTGATTGTTGATTTAAGTTTTAAGAACACATTAGGACATATCTCAATGAAATTTGAGGGATTTCCGAAATCGAAAAATATTTTTCGAAAAAAAAAAAAAATCCCAGAAGACCTCGGTCATCTCAAGTTTATTTCCATATTCTATTACACAATCAACGTACATCACAAAAGGAACCATCTCTCTAACTATCACAGTTAAATTTTTGTATCGGAACATTTCACGTCGGAATATCTCGCTAAGTCCAGACCGGGGAGATCGGTCGCATTTGACACCGTCCGCTCCGGTCTAACATCGTCTTGGAGTCGGGGTAACGATGGAGAGGCGTTTAAGGACGTGAACATTTTTCCTTATAAAAATTAAAGTCGACAATGAATATTGATTCTGATTACTGATTTACTCTTTTAGTACACATTAGAAGGCAACGCAATCAGATTTGAGGAAATTTCAAGATCAGAAAATTTTTTTCGAAAAAAAAAAAAATTCAAGAACACCTGGGTCATGGCAAGTTATTTCCCACAATCCATTCCACAATCAACGTACAACATAGAAGAAATCATCTCTCTAACTATCCTGGTTCAAAAGTTGTATCGGAACATTTCACGTCGAAATACCTCGCCAAGTCCAGACCGGGGCGATAGGTAGTATCTGACACCGTCCGCTCGGGACTGACATCGACTTGGACTCGGGCTAATGATGGGGAGGCGTTTAAGGACGTGAACATTTTTCCTTATAAAAATTAAAGTCGACAATGAATATTGATTCTGATTACTGATTTACGCTTTAAAAACACATTAGAAGGCAACCAAATCAAATTTGAGGAAATTCCAAAATCAGAAAATTTTTTTTCAAAAAAAAAAAAATCCGAAAAATATTTTTCGATTCTGATTACTGATTTACTCTTTTAGAACACATTAGAAGGCAACGAAATCAAATTTGAGTGAAATCCAAAATCAGAAAATATTTTTCGAAAAAAAAAAAAAATTCGAGAACACCTCGGTCATGGCAAGTTATTTTCCACAATCCATTCCCCAATCAACGTACATCCCAGAAAAAATCATCTCTCTAACTATCCTGGTTCAAAAGTTGTATCGGAACATTTTCACGTCGAAAATATATCTCAGAGTCCAGACCGATGCAGAACGTAAACTCGATCATACCGATGCTTCACGTAATCTCGATCTTACCGATGCACAACGTAAACTAGATCACACCGATGCAGAACGTAAACTCGATCATACCGATGCACCACGTAAACTCAGGCAGACCGATGCAGAACGTAAAGTAGATCTTACCGATGCACCACGTAATCTCGATCTTACCGATGCACCACGTGAACTGGATCTTACCGATGCAGAACGTGAATTGGATCTTACCGATGCACCACGTAAACTCGATCTTACCGATGCACCACGTAATCTCAATCTTACCGATGCACCACGTGAACTGGATCTTACCGATGCAGAACGTGAATTGGATCTTACCGATGCACCACGTAAACTCGATCTTACCGATGCACCACGTAATCTCAATCTTACCGATGCACCACGTGAACTGGATCTTACCGATGCAGAACGTGAATTGGATCTTACCGATGCACCACGTAAACTCGATCTTACCGATGCACCACGTAATCTCGATCTTACCGATGCACCACGTGAACTGGATCTTACCGATGCAGAACGTGAATTGGATCTTACCGATGCACCACGTAAACTCGATCTTACCGATGCACCACGTAATCTCAATCTTACCGATGCATCACGTAATCTCGATCTTACCGATGCAGAACGTAAACTCGATCATACCGATGCACCACGTTATCTCGGCAGACCGATGCAGAACGTAAAAAAAAAGCTTACAGCACGCGGTGTTCCCAAGCGGTCACCCATCCAAGTACTAACCGCGCCCGACGCTGCTTGGCTTCAGTGTTCTGACGAGAACTGGCAATTTCAGCGTGGTATGGCCGTAAACAACAAATATAGCGATATTTTCTATGATATCTCACTTTTTGGGAGCGGAAAGGACGTGAACGTTTTTCCTTATAAAAAATGAAATAACTTTTGGATATTAATTCTGATTGTTGATTTAAGTTTTAAGAACACATTAGGACATATCTCAATGAAATTTGAGGGATTTCCGAAATCGAAAAATATTTTTCGAAAAAAAAAAAAAATCCCAGAAGACCTCGGTCATCTCAAGTTTATTTCCATATTCTATTACACAATCAACGTACATCACAAAAGGAACCATCTCTCTAACTATCACAGTTAAATTTTTGTATCGGAACATTTCACGTCGGAATATCTCGCTAAGTCCAGACCGGGGAGATCGGTCGCATTTGACACCGTCCGCTCCGGTCTAACATCGTCTTGGAGTCGGGGTAACGATGGAGAGGCGTTTAAGGACGTGAACATTTTTCCTTATAAAAATTAAAGTCGACAATGAATATTGATTCTGATTACTGATTTACTCTTTTAGTACACATTAGAAGGCAACGCAATCAGATTTGAGGAAATTTCAAGATCAGAAAATTTTTTTCGAAAAAAAAAAAAATTCAAGAACACCTGGGTCATGGCAAGTTATTTCCCACAATCCATTCCACAATCAACGTACAACATAGAAGAAATCATCTCTCTAACTATCCTGGTTCAAAAGTTGTATCGGAACATTTCACGTCGAAATACCTCGCCAAGTCCAGACCGGGGCGATAGGTAGTATCTGACACCGTCCGCTCGGGACTGACATCGACTTGGACTCGGGCTAATGATGGGGAGGCGTTTAAGGACGTGAACATTTTTCCTTATAAAAATTAAAGTCGACAATGAATATTGATTCTGATTACTGATTTACGCTTTAAAAACACATTAGAAGGCAACCAAATCAAATTTGAGGAAATTCCAAAATCAGAAAATTTTTTTTCAAAAAAAAAAAAATCCGAAAAATATTTTTCGATTCTGATTACTGATTTACTCTTTTAGAACACATTAGAAGGCAACGAAATCAAATTTGAGTGAAATCCAAAATCAGAAAATATTTTTCGAAAAAAAAAAAAAATTCGAGAACACCTCGGTCATGGCAAGTTATTTTCCACAATCCATTCCCCAATCAACGTACATCCCAGAAAAAATCATCTCTCTAACTATCCTGGTTCAAAAGTTGTATCGGAACATTTTCACGTCGAAAATATATCTCAGAGTCCAGACCGATGCAGAACGTAAACTCGATCATACCGATGCTTCACGTAATCTCGATCTTACCGATGCACAACGTAAACTAGATCACACCGATGCAGAACGTAAACTCGATCATACCGATGCACCACGTAAACTCAGGCAGACCGATGCAGAACGTGAACTCGATCTTACCGATGCACCACGTAATCTCGATCTTACCGATGCACCACGTAAACTCGGGCAGACCGATGCAGAACGTGAACTCGATCTTACCGATGCACCACGTAAACTAGGGCTGACCGATGCATCACGTAAACGACGATCGAGAGGCGCGAAAGGACGTGAACGTTTTTCATTATAAAAATTGAAATAAATGATAAATAATGATTCTGATTGTTGGTTATCATTTTTAATAAGCATTAGGAGGCAACCAAATGAAATTTGAGGAAATTCCGATAATAGAAAATTTTTTCGAAAAAAAAAAAAAATTCATGAAATCCTCGGTCATCGCAAAATATTTACCATATTCTGTTCGATAATCAACGTATATTTAAGAAGGAATCATATCTGTATCTATCTTGGTTCAAATTTTGTATCGGAACATTTTGACCAAAGTCCGAGCTTCGGCCGAAACAGACACCGCTGACCTGGCCTATCGATCGACCGAGAGTCGGGGATAGAGCGTAAGTGTTGTCTGGAGGGGAACCCTGTGCTCTCCTGACATATATAGGGAAGGTGGTCGCGTTGGGCGATGCAGAACGTTTGGATCGGGAATTATATTTTTGGTTCAGCTATTGGAATATGGTTTATTGTTGGTATATATTGGCGAAATAACGTTCTTACTGACTGGGGATATTCATAAAAATGAGTCCGGAGATTTTCAGATCGAAGTCCGAGTGATCCGACTTGGAAGGCGTGTTGGGTGGGTCGAGATGGCTTAGATAGATCAGACGAGGCGGGCTAAGTGTTGACGTCATGCATCGGTCCATTTTCAGATTGAGTCCGAGTAATCCGACTTTGAAAGAGTGTTGGGTGCGTCGAGACTGTTTAGATAGATCGG
>NC_059508.1:30513474-30523474 GCF_914767665.1 Harmonia axyridis
AGTTATTCAAGGGGCAAAATAAATTCACGAGAGTAGGTCCGATTACCGCTGGATCAGACGACGATTGTAACTTGTTGGATACGAATGTATCCGATGTATGTACGTCGTCCCTCTCTGATCTGTAGTAAGTGGGCCTACCCAAGATGCACACGATAATTTTAGCTTAAACCATGCCGAAAAGTCGACTTCACGTCGTGCATCGGTACAAAATTATTCAAGGGGCAAAATAAATTCACGAGAGTAGGTCCGATTACCGCTGGATCAGACGACGATCGTAACTTGTTGGATACAAATGTATCCGATGTATGTACGTCGTCCCTCTCTGATCTACGGTACGTGGACCGACCCAAGATGCACACGATAATTTTAGCTGACTTCATGCCGAAAAGTCGGTTCACGTCATGCATCGGTATCTTAAATCGCGCCGTAAAGTCGTTCACGTCATGCATCGGTATCTTAAATCGCGCCGAAAAGTCGGCTCACGTCATGCATCGGCGTCTTTTTTTTGTGCCACCGATGCATGACGTGAACGACTTTTCGGCTCGATTTAAGATACCGATGCATGACGTGAACGACTTTACGGCGCGATTTAAGATACCGATGCATGACGTGAACGACTTTTCGGCGCGATTTAAGATACCGATGCATGACGTGAACGACTTTACGGCGCGATTTAAAGCTATACCGATGCATGACGTAAACAAGATCACACCGATACAGCACGTTAACATTAAAGCCCGCCTAATCCGATCGATGGAGGCCGTCTCGAGTGTCCAACTTGCTCACAAGAGCCGAGAAACAAACCGATGCATCACGTAGACAAGATCGTACCGAATGTTAACACAATCCAAAAGGAAATAATCTTAGATGAATATCGATTCTGATTATTGATTTTTCTTTCGCGATATTGATAGAAGACATCTGAATGAATTTCGAATTAATTCCGAAATCAAAAAAATATTTTCAATAAATTTTTTTTCTAGAGTACCTCGGTCTTTTCTATTTTTTTTCCAAGTTTCGTACGTCAATCAACATACATCCCAGAAAAAATCATCTCTCTAACTATCCTGGTTCAAAAGTTGTATCGGAACTTTTCACGTCGAAAAAGAACATAGGCGAAAAAGGACGTGAACATTATTCCTTATAAAAATCAAACCCGACCATGGATTTTGATTCTGATTGTTGATTATCGCTATTAGAACACATTAGGAGGCAACCAAATCAAATTTGAGAAAATTCCACAATCAGAAAATTTTTTTCGAAAAAAAAAAAAAAATTCGAGAACACCTCGGTCATGGCAAGTTATTTCCCACAATCCATTCCCCAATCAACGTACATCCCAGAAAAAATCATCTCTCTAACTATCCTAGTTCAAAAGTTGTATCGGAACATTTTCACGTCGAAAATATATCTCTAAGTCCAGACCGATGCACCACGTAATCTCGGGCAGACCGATGCACAACGTAAATGACGATCGGGACCGGGGCGATCGGTCGTATCTGACACCGCCGGCTCGGTTCTAACATCGTCAATGAGTCGGGGTTGTAAAAAAGGACGTGAACATTTTTCCTTATAAAAATCAAACCCGACCATGGATTTTGATTCTGATTGTTGATTATCGCTACTAGAACATATTAGGAGGCAACCAAATCAAATTTGAGAAAATTCCACGATCAGAAAATTTTTTTCGAAAAAAAAAAAAAATCGTAATCACCTCGGTCATGGCGAGTTATTTTCCGTATTTCATTCCACAATCAACGTACAACATAGAAGAAATCATCTCTCTAACTATCCTGGTTCAAAAGTTGTATCGGAACATTTCACGTCGTAATATCTCGCCAAGTCCAGACCTCGGCGATAGGTAGTATCTGACACCGTCCGCTCGGGACTGACATCGACTTGGACTCGGGCTGATGATGGGGAGGCGTTTAAGGACGTGAACATTTTTCCTTATAAAAATTAAAGTCGACAATGAATATTGATTCTGATTACTGATTTACGCTTTAAAAACACATTAGAAGGCAACCAAATCGAATTTGAGGAAATTCCACGATCAGAAAATTTTTTTCGAAAAAAAAAAAAATCCGAAAAATATTTTTCGATTCCGATTACTGATTTACTCTTTTAGAACACATTAGGAGGCAACCAAATCAAATTTGAGAAAATTCCACAATCAGAAAATTTTTTTCGAAAAAAAAAAAAATTCGAGGACACCTCGGTCATGGCAAGTTATTTCCCACAATCCATTCCCCGATCCACGTACATCCCAGAAAAAATCATCTCTCTAACTATCCTGGTTCAAAAGTTGTATCGGAACATTTTCACGTCGAAAATATATCTCTAAGTCCAAACCGATGCACCACGTAAACTAGGGCAGACCGATGCACCACGTAATATCGGGCAGACCGATGCAGAACGTAAACTCGATCATACCGATGCTTCACGTAATCTCGATCTTACCGATGCACCACGTAAACAAGGGCAGACCGATGCAGAACGTAAAGTAGATCTTACCGATGCACCACGTAATCTCGATCTTACCGATGCACCACGTAATCTCCATCTTACCGATGCACCACGTGAACTGGATCTTACCGATGCACCACGTAATCTCAATCTTACCGATGCACCACGTGAACTGGATCTTACCGATGCAGAACGTGAATTGGATCTTACCGATGCACCACGTAAACTCGATCTTACCGATGCACCACGTAATCTCGATCTTACCGATGCACCACGTGAACTGGATCTTACCGATGCAGAACGTGAATTGGATCTTACCGATGCACCACGTAAACTCGATCTTACCGATGCACCACGTAATCTCAATCTTACCGATGCACCACGTGAACTGGATCTTACCGATGCAGAACGTGAATTGGATCTTACCGATGCACCACGTAAACTCGATCTTACCGATGCACCACGTAATCTCAATCTTACCGATGCACCACGTGAACTGGATCTTACCGATGCAGAACGTGAATTGGATCTTACCGATGCACCACGTAAACTCGATCTTACCGATGCACCACGTAATCTCGATCTTACCGATGCACCACGTGAACTGGATCTTACCGATGCAGAACGTGAATTGGATCTTACCGATGCACCACGTAATCTCGATCTTACCGATGCACCACGTAATCTCAATCTTACCGATGCATCACGTAATCTCGATCTTACCGATGCAGAACGTAAACTCGATCATACCGATGCACCACGTTATCTCGGCAGACCGATGCAGAACGTAAAAAAAAAGCTTACAGCACGCGGTGTTCCCAAGCGGTCACCCATCCAAGTACTAACCGCGCCCGACGCTGCTTGGCTTCAGTGTTCAATTCAATTCAATTCAATTCAAACATGTATATTTGGTGTTAAGAAATACATTATAAGTTGGTATATGAACTTATTTATAATACATTGGGGGGCTATAAAGCTTCTACTTAGTACAAGTATATACATTTAATTATGATAATAAAAAATGATTGAATATCTTAAAATAATTGGGGATAAGGGGGATTTTTATTTAATATCGTTTATTTATTTATATGTTCTCATTAGGAATTATTCAGGAAAATTAAAAATAAAAACCTGATTGAAATAATTTGGGGTAGGAAGTGGGGAGGTAGGGGGATATATACATATATTTACACAGATTTACAGTTATTTACAATTGGAAGTTTAGTTCCGTTATGCTAATCGGCGAGATACGAATCGGTTAGGTCGCCATTTGCTGGATGTGGCCAGTCCCTTTCGTCGTAAGTCCGCTCGTGCCGCTATTGGGTCGAAACCCGGGGGCCGATTGGTCATTACGATTACGGGGCGATGGACACACCTTTTGCAATGGCGGTTCTAGCGTTCATCGAATCTCGTCGATAAGACACCATTTTCAAAATGTCGTTGAGTGACAATACCAGCTTTAGCGGGTGGCGTTTCTATGGGGATTGGCTTGGGGTTTTAGGAATGTAGGAAGGTGTTGGTAAGGGAGGGAATGGGGAAGTCGGGAGTTTGTTGCGTGGATTCGCGATTTCGTTATATTTTTTGTCAGTCTGTTTGAGTTGCACTGGAATTGGTAGAAGTCATTGGAGATTTTGTTTATGTATTCTCGTATTGTCGGTATGTTTGCTTGTTCGTGTAGGTCTGAGATTCTTGTAAAGTACGGCTTGTTTAGAGCCAGTCTTAGTGCTTTGTTCTGCAAGCTTTGTATCGATCTCAAAGGGTAGGGTCTCAGGTGGCAGAAGGCCGGCGCGGCGTAAGTGATGATCGATCTTATGTATGAGGTGTATAAAAGAATTTTGTTATCTGAATTTAAATGACTTTTTTTGCACAATAGAGGATATAGCTTCTTTTTTGTTGCATAACCTTTGGCGACTTGATTTTTGATGTGTCGGTGAAAGTTAAGTCTTTCATCTAGTTCAACTCCTAGGTATTTGATACTGTTTTTGGGTTGAACTTCGATGTCACCTATTTTTAATTTATTTTGGATAATTTTATTATTTTTCCTTCTGCTAAACACGATTTGTTCGGTTTTCGCTTCGTTCAGTTTGATTTTCCATCTGTCAAAATATTTATGAAGAATTTTGAGATGGGTTTTAAGCTCGTTGTTAGCGTCTTCAGCGCAGTTTGAATGAGCATATATTGCTGTATCATCTGCGAAGAGTGCTAGGTTTGTATTTTTGTGCATTGGGATATCTTGGACATAGATATTAAATAATCTAGGTCCGAGGACAGAGCCCTGTACAATGCCCGCAGTAATGTCGATGGGGTCGGAAATTTCCTTTCCTACTCGGACAGTGAATTTCCTATCTGATAAGTAGGAGTTCACCAGTTTCGTAATGAACTTGGGGAACTCTAATTTTATCATTTTGTAGGTCAGGCCCTCTATCCAGACTTTATCGAAAGCTTTTTCGATATCTAGAAGGAGCAGGACCGTATGATTTTTGATATTGAAGTTATTAATAATATCTACGACTATTCTGCATGTTTGCTGTGTCGAGCTGTGTTTTGCCTTGAATCCAAACTGATGGTCATCTTTAATCTGGTTATTTTTAATTACTGAATTGATTTTAGTCAACAGTATTTTCTCAGTCAATTTACTAAGGTTAGATAATAGGCTGATCGGGCGATAATTACTCGGAGAGGTCGTGATCTTTCCGGATTTGGGGATGGGCGTAACTATCGCCGTTTTCCAGCACTTAGGCCAGTACTGGAATTTAAAAATTGCGTTAATAATATAGTTCAATTGAACTATTGATTTTTTAGAAAGATTTCTGATCAGCCTATTATCTATTTCGTCGTTTCCCGGAGCTTTCTTCATCGGGAGTTTTTTAATTAATTCGAAAATTTCCGTTGGGTTCGTTAAGAACTTTTGTTCTGGTTTAACGAACCTGTTGGAATTAAGGAAATTTTCTACTGTTTTACGTATGTCCGCCTGTTCATGGTCATCGGCTTGAGAAATATGATGAGCGGTTTCGAAGGTTTCCGCTAATATGTTCGCTTTTTCTTTATCGGTAGAGAATTCCGCGGAATTTTGGATTAAGATGGGAACCTCGGAGTATTTTTTAATATTACTTTGGACTGTTTTCCAAAGGAAGGTTCTGTCGTTATTTATTTTAGTGAGTTTTTGTTCCCATCTTTCATTCTGGAGGTTTTTGATTTCTTTCCGGATTTCGCGAGTATAAATGTTGAGAATTTCTTTATCTATTGAATTTCTATGTTTTTGCCAAAGTTTCCTAGTTTTATTTCTCGATTTGATAAGATCGATTATATGAGGGGGGAGTTTTTTGTACGCTAAATTTTGTTGTTTTTTAGGGGTTGTTTTATCGCGAGCATATTTGAGGGCCTTCGTAAACGTCTCGATTTCCCTTTCGATTTCTGAGGCGGTTTCAATTTTGTTGTTGATAGCGATTTTGCTATCCAATTTTTTACGAAAGATATCCCAGTTGGTGACTGAGTAGTCGTACACCAACTTGGCTGGGTTTCTTTCGATATCAATGTTGACTTTGAAAATAACTGGGTTGTGGTCAGATCCCAGTTGACAACTAGTTTCTGGGATACTGTTTATGCGGACGTTTTTGGTAAGCACCAAATCTATTGTACTTGGTGCTTTGCCATTGCCCGGGAAATGTGTATGTCCACTAGGGACGTTCAAGGTTATATAATTGTTGGATTCAAGGAAACTGAAAAGGCGATTCCCGTTAGTATTTCTGCAATTGCAGTTCCACTCTTCGTGCTTAGCGTTCAAGTCGCCTAGAACGATAACGTTGGCGGTTTTTTTAATTGTAAACAGGTTCCTTAAACAATTATTGGTGAATTTGTTACTAGGGCTGTTGTACACCGCCGTAATAACGAAGTTTTCATTAAAAATTACACTAATATTCTCTATTGTGCACTTTACTTTGGGTAAAGGCGAGATGGTGGATGCGCTACTAAGACTGTTCTTCACAAGAATGGCGACTCCACCAAAACCAGAATTGTCGTTTCGGTCCGCTCTAAAGGTTCTGTAACCGTTAATGAAGAATTTGTTTATGTCTTTCAGTCTAGTCTCGTTAATTGTAAGTACGTCTATTTTGTTGAAATTTAGAAAGTTCTCAATTTCGGTGTGTTTTTGAGACACACCGTTGGCGTTCCACGTAACTATTTTCAAGGACTTAGAATCCATTTGAGGTAATTACATATTCAAAGAATATTTTCGACCGTTCCTGTTGAGAAGCGGCACTCTCCAATTTTTTATTTAAAAGCTTTATACTTTCAAGGAATTTATTTAGGTTGATATAAGAATTGAGTTTTTTAAATTCATTTTGAATTTCCTCAAATGGATTTCCTGTTGATTGGAATTCCGGGGATGGCGTAGATGGGATATTTGGCAGGATGGTGGGTGCGCTTTTGCTGGTATTGTCACTCACCTTATTTGCTTTGATTGTCGCCTCATAGGCGGCTTTCCTCTGTTCCCAGGGGTTGCTTTCTGGAATTGGGGCTGGCCTGTATCTCGGTTTGGGGGCGACTGCGGGTCTGGAACTCCTGGAGTTCTTCTTTTCGATTATAGATTTGTAGATTGGACAGTCAATGCTGTTTGCCGGGTGACTTCCATGGCAATTAATGCACTTAGCCAAGGTTGTTATTGGTTTGGGGCAGTTCATCGTCAAATGCGACTCGGCGCATTTGAGACATTTTTCCGCCCTATGGCAGTTGGCGGTGGCGTGGCCCCACAACTGGCATCTGTGGCACTGAATGATTTCTTTTTTGGTGGTGTACCGATTCCACCTAATTTTAGTGTAGCTTACAACTTTTATGTGGTGTTGTAGCTGTTTTAAGGTGACTGTATTGTCGGTCACCACCATGTAGGCCGGGGATTGCGTCGCCCTCATCTTATGGATTTGTATTACTGGAACATTCTGGCCTATTAAATCGTCCTTAATTTCCTCCAGCTCGATGTCTTGCTCTAGGCCCCTCAACGTAAATGCGTGGGTCTTTAGGTGTTTGGGGGTATAAGTGTGGTACTGTATACCATGTTTGTCCAAGAATTTCATGATTTTTTCTTGGTCTTTCAAGGTCTCACTGTATATGGTGGTGTCATTTACCCCATATTTTAAGTAGAAGTTTCCGTCTACTTCGGATTTTATCTCCTTCACTTTTCTGGCGTGGTTTGTAAATACCCCCAGTACGACAATTGGGGGCGGTTTTTTGGCAGATTTAGGTTCAACTTCGTCCTTCGTAGTTTCAGGGAGGTAGTTGAATCTGTTTTTGATTTCAACGTGCTGGACCGTCTTTCTTTTTAGGGTTTTTTTGGTGGTTGGGTGCGTGAATTTGGGATTATTGATATCGGTAGTCCTCGATTTTTTGGTTGGTGCGGTGGAGGTGGAGCTTTCCTCGCCGGAACTTGTATCGTTGTTCTCGATTTCCATCTTATCGAGCGTCATTTTCGATTTAAATTCCTCGCTCGGAGGAATTTAAATTAGAAACTTTAGTCACTTTCACTTCAAATACGGTCAGTTTTGTCCAAATCGACCCAAAACAGGTAAATTTCAGGTAGATTTCACTAACACTTGGGTTTGGAATGCGGCTAGTCGCCGTAAAGTCTAGACAGAGCGGCTTCACTTCGGAATGCGGCCAACGCCGGAGGGGTTTTACGCCCTGTTTCGTCTACGGAATGTGGCGAATCGCCCGAGGGCATGAGACGAACACTTGAAACACTTTCACAATTATACAGGTAATTCTGAGAGGTCTGGAGACGACAACCTTTCGGCGCAAGGGTCTGACGAGAACTGGCAATTTCAGCGTGGTATGGCCGTAAACAACAAATATAGCGATATTTTCTATGATATCTCACTTTTTGGGAGCGGAAAGGACGTGAACGTTTTTCCTTATAAAAAATGAAATAACTTTTGGATATTAATTCTGATTGTTGATTTAAGTTTTAAGAACACATTAGGACATATCTCAATGAAATTTGAGGGATTTCCGAAATCGAAAAATATTTTTCGAAAAAAAAAAAAAATCCCAGAAGACCTCGGTCATCTCAAGTTTATTTCCATATTCTATTACACAATCAACGTACATCACAAAAGGAACCATCTCTCTAACTATCACAGTTAAATTTTTGTATCGGAACATTTCACGTCGGAATATCTCGCTAAGTCCAGACCGGGGAGATCGGTCGCATTTGACACCGTCCGCTCCGGTCTAACATCGTCTTGGAGTCGGGGTAACGATGGAGAGGCGTTTAAGGACGTGAACATTTTTCCTTATAAAAATTAAAGTCGACAATGAATATTGATTCTGATTACTGATTTACTCTTTTAGTACACATTAGAAGGCAACGCAATCAGATTTGAGGAAATTTCAAGATCAGAAAATTTTTTTCGAAAAAAAAAAAAATTCAAGAACACCTGGGTCATGGCAAGTTATTTCCCACAATCCATTCCACAATCAACGTACAACATAGAAGAAATCATCTCTCTAACTATCCTGGTTCAAAAGTTGTATCGGAACATTTCACGTCGAAATACCTCGCCAAGTCCAGACCGGGGCGATAGGTAGTATCTGACACCGTCCGCTCGGGACTGACATCGACTTGGACTCGGGCTAATGATGGGGAGGCGTTTAAGGACGTGAACATTTTTCCTTATAAAAATTAAAGTCGACAATGAATATTGATTCTGATTACTGATTTACGCTTTAAAAACACATTAGAAGGCAACCAAATCAAATTTGAGGAAATTCCAAAATCAGAAAATTTTTTTTCAAAAAAAAAAAAATCCGAAAAATATTTTTCGATTCTGATTACTGATTTACTCTTTTAGAACACATTAGAAGGCAACGAAATCAAATTTGAGTGAAATCCAAAATCAGAAAATATTTTTCGAAAAAAAAAAAAAATTCGAGAACACCTCGGTCATGGCAAGTTATTTTCCACAATCCATTCCCCAATCAACGTACATCCCAGAAAAAATCATCTCTCTAACTATCCTGGTTCAAAAGTTGTATCGGAACATTTTCACGTCGAAAATATATCTCAGAGTCCAGACCGATGCAGAACGTAAACTCGATCATACCGATGCTTCACGTAATCTCGATCTTACCGATGCACAACGTAAACTAGATCACACCGATGCAGAACGTAAACTCGATCATACCGATGCACCACGTAAACTCAGGCAGACCGATGCAGAACGTGAACTCGATCTTACCGATGCACCACGTAATCTCGATCTTACCGATGCACCACGTAAACTCGGGCAGACCGATGCAGAACGTGAACTCGATCTTACCGATGCACCACGTAAACTAGGGCTGACCGATGCATCACGTAAACGACGATCGAGAGGCGCGAAAGGACGTGAACGTTTTTCATTATAAAAATTGAAATAAATGATAAATAATGATTCTGATTGTTGGTTATCATTTTTAATAAGCATTAGGAGGCAACCAAATGAAATTTGAGGAAATTCCGATAATAGAAAATTTTTTCGAAAAAAAAAAAAAATTCATGAAA
>NC_059508.1:30535974-30543474 GCF_914767665.1 Harmonia axyridis
TGAACATTTTTCCTTATAAAAATTAAAGTCGACAATGAATATTGATTCTGATTACTGATTTACGCTTTAAAAACACATTAGAAGGCAACCAAATCGAATTTGAGGAAATTCCACGATCAGAAAATTTTTTTCGAAAAAAAAAAAAATCCGAAAAATATTTTTCGATTCCGATTACTGATTTACTCTTTTAGAACACATTAGGAGGCAACCAAATCAAATTTGAGAAAATTCCACAATCAGAAAATTTTTTTCCAAAAAAAAAAAAATTCGAGGACACCTCGGTCATGGCAAGTTATTTCCCACAATCCATTCCCCGATCCACGTACATCCCAGAAAAAATCATCTCTCTAACTATCCTGGTTCAAAAGTTGTATCGGAACATTTTCACGTCGAAAATATATCTCTAAGTCCAAACCGATGCACCACGTAAACTAGGGCAGACCGATGCACCACGTAATATCGGGCAGACCGATGCAGAACGTAAACTCGATCATACCGATGCTTCACGTAATCTCGATCTTACCGATGCACCACGTAAACAAGGGCAGACCGATGCAGAACGTAAAGTAGATCTTACCGATGCACCACGTAATCTCGATCTTACCGATGCACCACGTAATCTCCATCTTACCGATGCACCACGTGAACTGGATCTTACCGATGCAGAACGTGAATTGGATCTTACCGATGCAGAACGTGAATTGGATCTTACCGATGCACCACGTAAACTCGATCATACCGATGCACCACGTAATCTCGGGCAGACCGATGCACAACGTAAATGACGATCGGGACCGGGGCGATCGGTCGTATCTGACACCGCCGGCTCGGTTCTAACATCGTCAATGAGTCGGGGTTGTAAAAAAGGACGTGAACATTTTTCCTTATAAAAATCAAACCCGACCATGGATTTTGATTCTGATTGTTGATTATCGCTACTAGAACATATAAGGAGGCAACCAAATCAAATTTGAGAAAATTCCACGATCAGAAAATTTTTTTCGAAAAAAAAAAAAAATCGTAATCACCTCGGTCATGGCGAGTTATTTTACGTATTTCATTCCACAATCAACGTACAACATAGAAGAAATCATCTCTCTAACTATCCTGGTTCAAAAGTTGTATCGGAACATTTCACGTCGTAATATCTCGCCAAGTCCAGACCTCGGCGATAGGTAGTATCTGACACCGTCCGCTCGGGACTGACATCGACTTGGACTCGGGCTGATGATGGGGAGGCGTTTAAGGACGTGAACATTTTTCCTTATAAAAATTAAAGTCGACAATGAATATTGATTCTGATTACTGATTTACGCTTTAAAAACACATTAGAAGGCAACCAAATCGAATTTGAGGAAATTCCACGATCAGAAAATTTTTTTCGAAAAAAAAAAAAATCCGAAAAATATTTTTCGATTCCGATTACTGATTTACTCTTTTAGAACACATTAGGAGGCAACCAAATCAAATTTGAGAAAATTCCACAATCAGAAAATTTTTTTCGAAAAAAAAAAAAATTCGAGGACACCTCGGTCATGGCAAGTTATTTCCCACAATCCATTCCCCGATCCACGTACATCCCAGAAAAAATCATCTCTCTAACTATCCTAGTTCAAAAGTTGTATCGGAACATTTTCACGTCGAAAATATATCTCTAAGTCCAGACCGATGCACCACGTAATCTCGGGCAGACCGATGCACAACGTAAATGACGATCGGGACCGGGGCGATCGGTCGTATCTGACACCGCCGGCTCGGTTCTAACATCGTCAATGAGTCGGGGTTGTAAAAAAGGACGTGAACATTTTTCCTTATAAAAATCAAACCCGACCATGGATTTTGATTCTGATTGTTGATTATCGCTACTAGAACATATAAGGAGGCAACCAAATCAAATTTGAGAAAATTCCACGATCAGAAAATTTTTTTCGAAAAAAAAAAAAAATCGTAATCACCTCGGTCATGGCGAGTTATTTTCCGTATTTCATTCCACAATCAACGTACAACATAGAAGAAATCATCTCTCTAACTATCCTGGTTCAAAAGTTGTATCGGAACATTTCACGTCGTAATATCTCGCCAAGTCCAGACCTCGGCGATAGGTAGTATCTGACACCGTCCGCTCGGGACTGACATCGACTTGGACTCGGGCTGATGATGGGGAGGCGTTTAAGGACGTGAACATTTTTCCTTATAAAAATTAAAGTCGACAATGAATATTGATTCTGATTACTGATTTACGCTTTAAAAACACATTAGAAGGCAACCAAATCGAATTTGAGGAAATTCCACGATCAGAAAATTTTTTTCGAAAAAAAAAAAAATCCGAAAAATATTTTTCGATTCCGATTACTGATTTACTCTTTTAGAACACATTAGGAGGCAACCAAATCAAATTTGAGAAAATTCCACAATCAGAAAATTTTTTTCGAAAAAAAAAAAAATTCGAGGACACCTCGGTCATGGCAAGTTATTTCCCACAATCCATTCCCCGATCCACGTACATCCCAGAAAAAATCATCTCTCTAACTATCCTGGTTCAAAAGTTGTATCGGAACATTTTCACGTCGAAAATATATCTCTAAGTCCAAACCGATGCACCACGTAAACTAGGGCAGACCGATGCACCACGTAATATCGGGCAGACCGATGCAGAACGTAAACTCGATCATACCGATGCTTCACGTAATCTCGATCTTACCGATGCACCACGTAAACAAGGGCAGACCGATGCAGAACGTAAAGTAGATCTTACCGATGCACCACGTAATCTCGATCTTACCGATGCACCACGTAATCTCCATCTTACCGATGCACCACGTGAACTGGATCTTACCGATGCACCACGTAATCTCAATCTTACCGATGCACCACGTGAACTGGATCTTACCGATGCAGAACGTGAATTGGATCTTACCGATGCACCACGTAAACTCGATCTTACCGATGCACCACGTAATCTCGATCTTACCGATGCACCACGTGAACTGGATCTTACCGATGCAGAACGTGAATTGGATCTTACCGATGCACCACGTAAACTCGATCTTACCGATGCACCACGTAATCTCGATCTTACCGATGCACCACGTGAACTGGATCTTACCGATGCAGAACGTGAATTGGATCTTACCGATGCACCACGTAAACTCGATCTTACCGATGCACCACGTAATCTCAATCTTACCGATGCACCACGTGAACTGGATCTTACCGATGCAGAACGTGAATTGGATCTTACCGATGCACCACGTAAACTCGATCTTACCGATGCACCACGTAATCTCGATCTTACCGATGCACCACGTGAACTGGATCTTACCGATGCAGAACGTGAATTGGATCTTACCGATGCACCACGTAAACTCGATCTTACCGATGCACCACGTAATCTCAATCTTACCGATGCATCACGTAATCTCGATCTTACCGATGCAGAACGTAAACTCGATCATACCGATGCACCACGTTATCTCGGCAGACCGATGCAGAACGTAAAAAAAAAGCTTACAGCACGCGGTGTTCCCAAGCGGTCACCCATCCAAGTACTAACCGCGCCCGACGCTGCTTGGCTTCAGTGTTCTGACGAGAACTGGCAATTTCAGCGTGGTATGGCCGTAAACAACAAATATAGCGATATTTTCTATGATATCTCACTTTTTGGGAGCGGAAAGGACGTGAACGTTTTTCCTTATAAAAAATGAAATAACTTTTGGATATTAATTCTGATTGTTGATTTAAGTTTTAAGAACACATTAGGACATATCTCAATGAAATTTGAGGGATTTCCGAAATCGAAAAATATTTTTCGAAAAAAAAAAAAAATCCCAGAAGACCTCGGTCATCTCAAGTTTATTTCCATATTCTATTACACAATCAACGTACATCACAAAAGGAACCATCTCTCTAACTATCACAGTTAAATTTTTGTATCGGAACATTTCACGTCGGAATATCTCGCTAAGTCCAGACCGGGGAGATCGGTCGCATTTGACACCGTCCGCTCCGGTCTAACATCGTCTTGGAGTCGGGGTAACGATGGAGAGGCGTTTAAGGACGTGAACATTTTTCCTTATAAAAATTAAAGTCGACAATGAATATTGATTCTGATTACTGATTTACTCTTTTAGTACACATTAGAAGGCAACGCAATCAGATTTGAGGAAATTTCAAGATCAGAAAATTTTTTTCGAAAAAAAAAAAAATTCAAGAACACCTGGGTCATGGCAAGTTATTTCCCACAATCCATTCCACAATCAACGTACAACATAGAAGAAATCATCTCTCTAACTATCCTGGTTCAAAAGTTGTATCGGAACATTTCACGTCGAAATACCTCGCCAAGTCCAGACCGGGGCGATAGGTAGTATCTGACACCGTCCGCTCGGGACTGACATCGACTTGGACTCGGGCTAATGATGGGGAGGCGTTTAAGGACGTGAACATTTTTCCTTATAAAAATTAAAGTCGACAATGAATATTGATTCTGATTACTGATTTACGCTTTAAAAACACATTAGAAGGCAACCAAATCAAATTTGAGGAAATTCCAAAATCAGAAAATTTTTTTTCAAAAAAAAAAAAATCCGAAAAATATTTTTCGATTCTGATTACTGATTTACTCTTTTAGAACACATTAGAAGGCAACGAAATCAAATTTGAGTGAAATCCAAAATCAGAAAATATTTTTCGAAAAAAAAAAAAAATTCGAGAACACCTCGGTCATGGCAAGTTATTTTCCACAATCCATTCCCCAATCAACGTACATCCCAGAAAAAATCATCTCTCTAACTATCCTGGTTCAAAAGTTGTATCGGAACATTTTCACGTCGAAAATATATCTCAGAGTCCAGACCGATGCAGAACGTAAACTCGATCATACCGATGCTTCACGTAATCTCGATCTTACCGATGCACAACGTAAACTAGATCACACCGATGCAGAACGTAAACTCGATCATACCGATGCACCACGTAAACTCAGGCAGACCGATGCAGAACGTGAACTCGATCTTACCGATGCACCACGTAATCTCGATCTTACCGATGCACCACGTAAACTCGGGCAGACCGATGCAGAACGTGAACTCGATCTTACCGATGCACCACGTAAACTAGGGCTGACCGATGCATCACGTAAACGACGATCGAGAGGCGCGAAAGGACGTGAACGTTTTTCATTATAAAAATTGAAATAAATGATAAATAATGATTCTGATTGTTGGTTATCATTTTTAATAAGCATTAGGAGGCAACCAAATGAAATTTGAGGAAATTCCGATAATAGAAAATTTTTTCGAAAAAAAAAAAAAATTCATGAAATCCTCGGTCATCGCAAAATATTTACCATATTCTGTTCGATAATCAACGTATATTTAAGAAGGAATCATATCTGTATCTATCTTGGTTCAAATTTTGTATCGGAACATTTTGACCAAAGTCCGAGCTTCGGCCGAAACAGACACCGCTGACCTGGCCTATCGATCGACCGAGAGTCGGGGATAGAGCGTAAGTGTTGTCTGGAGGGGAACCCTGTGCTCTCCTGACATATATAGGGAAGGTGGTCGCGTTGGGCGATGCAGAACGTTTGGATCGGGAATTATATTTTTGGTTCAGCTATTGGAATATGGTTTATTGTTGGTATATATTGGCGAAATAACGTTCTTACTGACTGGGGATATTCATAAAAATGAGTCCGGAGATTTTCAGATCGAAGTCCGAGTGATCCGACTTGGAAGGCGTGTTGGGTGGGTCGAGATGGCTTAGATAGATCAGACGAGGCGGGCTAAGTGTTGACGTCATGCATCGGTCCATTTTCAGATTGAGTCCGAGTAATCCGACTTTGAAAGAGTGTTGGGTGCGTCGAGACTGTTTAGATAGATCGGACGAGGCGGACTAGGTGTTAACGACATGCATCGGTATATTTTCTGATCGGAGTCCGAAGAAATCGGCCCTAGTAGGCGCAGCGGACGGTCGAGACGGCCTCGGTGGGTCGGATCGATCGGGAAAAGTTTGCTAAATCGTGTCTGGAGGGGAACCTTGGGTTCTCCTGACATATATAGGGGATAAGGTTTGGGTGAACGATTCTTCACGTAAAAGTTGAGTAATTTATTTTTCGATAAGCTTTTGGATATTGATGAGAAGTATATGTATATCTTCGATTAAAAGAATTCTTACCGTCTCCATGTATATTATATTAGATATATAAGAAATAGTTAACGTGATGCATCGGCCGATTTCCGGATCGGAGTTCGAGAGATGCGACTTTCGATGCGCGATGGGTGGTTCGAGACGGCCTAGATCGATCGGACGAGGCGGACTAGGTGTTAACGACATGCATCGGCGGATTTTCTGATCGGAGTCCGAAGAAATCAGCTCTAGTAGGCGCGGCGAACGGTCGAAACGGCCTCGATCGATCGGACGAGGCGGACTAGGTGTTAACGACATGCATCGGCGGATTTTCTGATCGGAGTCCGAAGAAATCAGCTCTAGTAGGCGCGGCGAACGGTCGAAACGGCCTCGGTGGGTCGGATCGATCGGGAAAAGTTTGCTAAATCGTGTCTGGAGGGGAATCCGGGGTTCTCCTGACATATATAGAAGGGGTGGAGAATGGGTCCTGTCCTAGACTGTTTGGAGTTCTTTTTAGGATGATATTCAGTTGGTAAGTGGTAGACCCGAATCCGACCTCGGCGTTTGGGTACTGGCAAGGTGTGTTGGTTTCGGCTTTCGCATCTTGGGTCGCTTTCGTCAACCTCATGCAGCGAGGTCGCGGTCCGCTTCGTCTCTTTGTAGTCGAATGGCCTTTAAGCGACCAACCTTAAAATCGTGATCCTCTGCCCGTTGCGGGTTATGTTCACAAAAAATTTGCAACCACTCAATTCGTTCCGAGCGACAAATATTGTTGAATCTCGAATCACCGTGTCGTTATATTCACATGTATAGCGAAGGGTCGAGATGGAATGTGTATAAGAAATTAGTTGATAGCCGGGGGTTCGTATTATATATGGACGCCTTGGCGAGGGATTGTTTCTAGAAACTTTCTCATTTTTGATCGGTGTTTTGTCCGAGATGATGATGATGTATATATAGCTTGAGTCTCATGCTGACTGGGGGCTGTTACGTCGTTTCGTCGAGGACTTGCACTTACTGATGTGCGGCGCTAGTCGAAGTCAATCGACATGGCTAGTGCCACATGACGAGAGGCGAACGGGTTTGGCCATACCGGCAATCTCGTGGACCGATCGTATAAGCACGCAGTTCCCTGGTTGATCCTGCCAGTAGTCATATGCTTGTCTCAAAGATTAAGCCATGCATGTCTCAGTACAAGCCAAATTAAGGTGAAACCGCGAAAGGCTCATTAAATCAGTTATGGTTCCTTAGATCGTACCCACATTTACTTGGATAACTGTGGTAATTCTAGAGCTAATACATGCAAATAGAGCTCCGACCGGGAACGGAAGGAGCGCTTTTATTAGATCAAAACCAATAGGTGGCGGGTTC
>NC_059508.1:30553474-30555974 GCF_914767665.1 Harmonia axyridis
GATGCACCACGTAATCTCCATCTTACCGATGCACCACGTGAACTGGATCTTACCGATGCACCACGTAATCTCAATCTTACCGATGCACCACGTGAACTGGATCTTACCGATGCAGAACGTGAATTGGATCTTACCGATGCACCACGTAAACTCGATCTTACCGATGCACCACGTAATCTCGATCTTACCGATGCACCACGTGAACTGGATCTTACCGATGCAGAACGTGAATTGGATCTTACCGATGCACCACGTAAACTCGATCTTACCGATGCACCACGTAATCTCAATCTTACCGATGCACCACGTGAACTGGATCTTACCGATGCAGAACGTGAATTGGATCTTACCGATGCACCACGTAAACTCGATCTTACCGATGCACCACGTAATCTCAATCTTACCGATGCACCACGTGAACTGGATCTTACCGATGCAGAACGTGAATTGGATCTTACCGATGCACCACGTAAACTCGATCTTACCGATGCACCACGTAATCTCGATCTTACCGATGCACCACGTGAACTGGATCTTACCGATGCAGAACGTGAATTGGATCTTACCGATGCACCACGTAAACTCGATCTTACCGATGCACCACGTAATCTCAATCTTACCGATGCATCACGTAATCTCGATCTTACCGATGCAGAACGTAAACTCGATCATACCGATGCACCACGTTATCTCGGCAGACCGATGCAGAACGTAAAAAAAAAGCTTACAGCACGCGGTGTTCCCAAGCGGTCACCCATCCAAGTACTAACCGCGCCCGACGCTGCTTGGCTTCAGTGTTCTGACGAGAACTGGCAATTTCAGCGTGGTATGGCCGTAAACAACAAATATAGCGATATTTTCTATGATATCTCACTTTTTGGGAGCGGAAAGGACGTGAACGTTTTTCCTTATAAAAAATGAAATAACTTTTGGATATTAATTCTGATTGTTGATTTAAGTTTTAAGAACACATTAGGACATATCTCAATGAAATTTGAGGGATTTCCGAAATCGAAAAATATTTTTCGAAAAAAAAAAAAAATCCCAGAAGACCTCGGTCATCTCAAGTTTATTTCCATATTCTATTACACAATCAACGTACATCACAAAAGGAACCATCTCTCTAACTATCACAGTTAAATTTTTGTATCGGAACATTTCACGTCGGAATATCTCGCTAAGTCCAGACCGGGGAGATCGGTCGCATTTGACACCGTCCGCTCCGGTCTAACATCGTCTTGGAGTCGGGGTAACGATGGAGAGGCGTTTAAGGACGTGAACATTTTTCCTTATAAAAATTAAAGTCGACAATGAATATTGATTCTGATTACTGATTTACTCTTTTAGTACACATTAGAAGGCAACGCAATCAGATTTGAGGAAATTTCAAGATCAGAAAATTTTTTTCGAAAAAAAAAAAAATTCAAGAACACCTGGGTCATGGCAAGTTATTTCCCACAATCCATTCCACAATCAACGTACAACATAGAAGAAATCATCTCTCTAACTATCCTGGTTCAAAAGTTGTATCGGAACATTTCACGTCGAAATACCTCGCCAAGTCCAGACCGGGGCGATAGGTAGTATCTGACACCGTCCGCTCGGGACTGACATCGACTTGGACTCGGGCTAATGATGGGGAGGCGTTTAAGGACGTGAACATTTTTCCTTATAAAAATTAAAGTCGACAATGAATATTGATTCTGATTACTGATTTACGCTTTAAAAACACATTAGAAGGCAACCAAATCAAATTTGAGGAAATTCCAAAATCAGAAAATTTTTTTTCAAAAAAAAAAAAATCCGAAAAATATTTTTCGATTCTGATTACTGATTTACTCTTTTAGAACACATTAGAAGGCAACGAAATCAAATTTGAGTGAAATCCAAAATCAGAAAATATTTTTCGAAAAAAAAAAAAAATTCGAGAACACCTCGGTCATGGCAAGTTATTTTCCACAATCCATTCCCCAATCAACGTACATCCCAGAAAAAATCATCTCTCTAACTATCCTGGTTCAAAAGTTGTATCGGAACATTTTCACGTCGAAAATATATCTCAGAGTCCAGACCGATGCAGAACGTAAACTCGATCATACCGATGCTTCACGTAATCTCGATCTTACCGATGCACAACGTAAACTAGATCACACCGATGCAGAACGTAAACTCGATCATACCGATGCACCACGTAAACTCAGGCAGACCGATGCAGAACGTGAACTCGATCTTACCGATGCACCACGTAATCTCGATCTTACCGATGCACCACGTAAACTCGGGCAGACCGATGCAGAACGTGAACTCGATCTTACCGATGCACCACGTAAACTAGGGCTGACCGATGCATCACGTAAACGACGATCGAGAGGCGCGAAAGGACGTGAACGTTTTTCATTATAAAAATTGAAATAAATGATAAATAATGATTCTGATTGTTGGTTATCATTTTTAATAAGCATTAGGAGGCAACCAAATGAAATTTGAGGAAATTCCGATA
>NC_059508.1:30560974-30563474 GCF_914767665.1 Harmonia axyridis
GCAGTTGGCGTCTCGTATTTCGAGGGAAAGTCCATTGCGACTAGTACCGAGAAATCGAACATAAAAGATTACCCTGAACGGTGGATCACTTGGCTCGTGGGTCGATGAAGAACGCAGCTAATTGCGCGTCAACATGCGAACTGCAGGACACATGAACATCGACATTTCGAACGCACATTGCGGTCCTCGGACACTGTCCTCGGACCACTCCTGACTGAGGGTCGGTTCCATTACAAAGACTGCCCGGCCAGACGTTATGGCTTGACGAAGTGACGACGTAAAGGTCGTCTAACGTTGATCCTGTACCGAAGGTCATTTGGGCGAGTTGGACGGTTTGCCGCGTGACGATCAACGTTCTGTCGTTTCGACGCCTCGTGTGTTGGAATGATGAGGAGTTGTTTTCGTAACGCGCCGTCTTGAATTGCGAAAGCATATATTGTGGTGTCGTGGTATTGCTCGATCTGCGCCCATGACTGTAGACATGCGATCGTCGTGTCCGAGAAATCTGAACGACGTCCGATCGCTTTAATGTGCCAGTTGTCGCGCGTTGCGGATGAGCTTTCATGAGCGCACCCCCGAAACACCGAAGCACTTTGCTTGGATTCGCATGATCCGCCATACGGAGCAGGAGATAATAGACGCCTTTGAGTAGGCTAACTCCCTCGCGTAAGGTACGTGATTTTATGAGCCGCCAAAGGTTAGTTTCGGAACGTTTCGATGATTTGAACATACGACCTCAGGACAGGTGAGACTACCCGCTGAATTTAAGCATATTATTAAGCGGAGGAAAAGAAACTAACTAGGATTCCCTTAGTAGCGCGAGCGAACAGGGATTAGCCCAGCACTGAATCCCGCGATCGTAACCGGTCGCCGGGAGATGTGGTGTTTGGAAGGATCCATTATCTGGCGAGTTCGCGGCGCGTTCAAGTCCATCTTGAATGGGGCCATCGCCCATAGAGGGTGCCAGGCCCGTAGCGACCGCTGCGGCTTGCTAGAGGATCTCTTCTTAGAGTCGGGTTGCTTGAGAGTGCAGCCCTAAGTGGGTGGTAAACTCCATCTAAGGCTAAATATAACCACGAGACCGATAGCGAACAAGTACGAGTGAGGGAAAGTTGAAAAGAACTTTGAAGAGAGAGTTCAAGAGTACGTGAAACCGTTCAGGGGTAAACCTGAGAAACCCGAAAGGTCGAATGGGGAGATTCATTCGCGCCTGTTGTTGGGATTTACTGACTGTGGAAACGGCGACGTTCGCGTTGGCTGTTCCCTTCGGTTCATCTCCGGCTTCGGACGCGTGCACTTCTCCCCTAGTAGGTCGTCGCGATCCGTTGGGTGCTGTTCTACGGTCTCGAGTGTAGCCCGTGAGCTCGGATTTTCCGATGTTTACGGACACTGGGTTTCCGAACAGCTCGCTCGACGGTTTACTGATGGCGGGAGGCCGCGACTTAGTTCGCGTCCGGCCCGTGGCAAGTATGTGAATTGTGATGGCGATCGGACCTAGTGCCGATTCCGTCCGTTTGCGACTGTTCGCCGCGGTGTTCTTGGACAGACCTCTTGAAACGCCGATCAGCGACGCTATTGCTTTGGGTACTTTCAGGACCCGTCTTGAAACACGGACCAAGGAGTCTAGCGTGTGCGCGAGTCATTGGGAATCACTAAACCTAAAGGCGCAATGAAAGTAACGGTTCACTTTATGTGAACTAAGGGAAGATGGTCGGTCTCCATGACTGACCCGCATTCCCGGGGCGCCTCATTCTCATTGCGAGAGGAGGCGCACCAAGAGCGTACACGCTGGGACCCGAAAGATGGTGAACTATGCCTGGTCAGGACGAAGTCAGGGGAAACCCTGATGGAGGTCCGTAGCGATTCTGACGTGCAAATCGATCGTCGGAACTGGGTATAGGGGCGAAAGACTAATCGAACCATCTAGTAGCTGGTTCCCTCCGAAGTTTCCCTCAGGATAGCTGGCGCTCGTTGCATACGAGTCTCATCCGGTAAAGCGAATGATTAGAGGCATTGGGGTCGAAACGACCTCAACCTATTCTCAAACTTTAAATGGGTGAGATCTCCGGCTTGCTTGAATGTGAAGCCGCGAGATTTCGGATCAGAGTGCCAAGTGGGCCATTTTTGGTAAGCAGAACTGGCGCTGTGGGATGAACCAAACGCCGAGTTAAAGCGCCTAAATCGACGCTTATGGGATACCATGAAAGGCGTTGGTAACTTAAGACAGCAGGACGGTGGCCATGGAAGTCGGAATCCGCCAAGGAGTGTGTAACAACTCACCTGCCGAAGTTACTAGCCCTGAAAATGGATGGCGCTGAAGCGTCGTGCTTATACTCGGCCGTCAGTGGCATGTGCGGTCGCCCTTCGGGGCGGTCATGAAGCCCTGATGAGTAGGAGGGTCGCGGAGGGTGAGCGCAGAAGGGCTGGCCGTGAGGCCGTCTGGAGCCGCCTTCGGTGCAGATCTTGGTGGTAGTAGCAAATACTCCAGCGAGGCCCTGGA
>NC_059508.1:30568474-30580974 GCF_914767665.1 Harmonia axyridis
ACTTGGACTCGGGCTGATGATGGGGAGGCGTTTAAGGACGTGAACATTTTTCCTTATAAAAATTAAAGTCGACAATGAATATTGATTCTGATTACTGATTTACGCTTTAAAAACACATTAGAAGGCAACCAAATCGAATTTGAGGAAATTCCACGATCAGAAAATTTTTTTCGAAAAAAAAAAAAATCCGAAAAATATTTTTCGATTCCGATTACTGATTTACTCTTTTAGAACACATTAGGAGGCAACCAAATCAAATTTGAGAAAATTCCACAATCAGAAAATTTTTTTCGAAAAAAAAAAAAATTCGAGGACACCTCGGTCATGGCAAGTTATTTCCCACAATCCATTCCCCGATCCACGTACATCCCAGAAAAAATCATCTCTCTAACTATCCTGGTTCAAAAGTTGTATCGGAACATTTTCACGTCGAAAATATATCTCTAAGTCCAAACCGATGCACCACGTAAACTAGGGCAGACCGATGCACCACGTAATATCGGGCAGACCGATGCAGAACGTAAACTCGATCATACCGATGCTTCACGTAATCTCGATCTTACCGATGCACCACGTAAACAAGGGCAGACCGATGCAGAACGTAAAGTAGATCTTACCGATGCACCACGTAATCTCGATCTTACCGATGCACCACGTAATCTCCATCTTACCGATGCACCACGTGAACTGGATCTTACCGATGCAGAACGTGAATTGGATCTTACCGATGCAGAACGTGAATTGGATCTTACCGATGCACCACGTAAACTCGATCATACCGATGCACCACGTAATCTCGGGCAGACCGATGCACAACGTAAATGACGATCGGGACCGGGGCGATCGGTCGTATCTGACACCGCCGGCTCGGTTCTAACATCGTCAATGAGTCGGGGTTGTAAAAAAGGACGTGAACATTTTTCCTTATAAAAATCAAACCCGACCATGGATTTTGATTCTGATTGTTGATTATCGCTACTAGAACATATAAGGAGGCAACCAAATCAAATTTGAGAAAATTCCACGATCAGAAAATTTTTTTCGAAAAAAAAAAAAAATCGTAATCACCTCGGTCATGGCGAGTTATTTTACGTATTTCATTCCACAATCAACGTACAACATAGAAGAAATCATCTCTCTAACTATCCTGGTTCAAAAGTTGTATCGGAACATTTCACGTCGTAATATCTCGCCAAGTCCAGACCTCGGCGATAGGTAGTATCTGACACCGTCCGCTCGGGACTGACATCGACTTGGACTCGGGCTGATGATGGGGAGGCGTTTAAGGACGTGAACATTTTTCCTTATAAAAATTAAAGTCGACAATGAATATTGATTCTGATTACTGATTTACGCTTTAAAAACACATTAGAAGGCAACCAAATCGAATTTGAGGAAATTCCACGATCAGAAAATTTTTTTCGAAAAAAAAAAAAATCCGAAAAATATTTTTCGATTCCGATTACTGATTTACTCTTTTAGAACACATTAGGAGGCAACCAAATCAAATTTGAGAAAATTCCACAATCAGAAAATTTTTTTCGAAAAAAAAAAAAATTCGAGGACACCTCGGTCATGGCAAGTTATTTCCCACAATCCATTCCCCGATCCACGTACATCCCAGAAAAAATCATCTCTCTAACTATCCTGGTTCAAAAGTTGTATCGGAACATTTTCACGTCGAAAATATATCTCTAAGTCCAAACCGATGCACCACGTAAACTAGGGCAGACCGATGCACCACGTAATATCGGGCAGACCGATGCAGAACGTAAACTCGATCATACCGATGCTTCACGTAATCTCGATCTTACCGATGCACCACGTAAACAAGGGCAGACCGATGCAGAACGTAAAGTAGATCTTACCGATGCACCACGTAATCTCGATCTTACCGATGCACCACGTAATCTCCATCTTACCGATGCACCACGTGAACTGGATCTTACCGATGCAGAACGTGAATTGGATCTTACCGATGCAGAACGTGAATTGGATCTTACCGATGCACCACGTAAACTCGATCATACCGATGCACCACGTAATCTCGGGCAGACCGATGCACAACGTAAATGACGATCGGGACCGGGGCGATCGGTCGTATCTGACACCGCCGGCTCGGTTCTAACATCGTCAATGAGTCGGGGTTGTAAAAAAGGACGTGAACATTTTTCCTTATAAAAATCAAACCCGACCATGGATTTTGATTCTGATTGTTGATTATCGCTACTAGAACATATAAGGAGGCAACCAAATCAAATTTGAGAAAATTCCACGATCAGAAAATTTTTTTCGAAAAAAAAAAAAAATCGTAATCACCTCGGTCATGGCGAGTTATTTTCCGTATTTCATTCCACAATCAACGTACAACATAGAAGAAATCATCTCTCTAACTATCCTGGTTCAAAAGTTGTATCGGAACATTTCACGTCGTAATATCTCGCCAAGTCCAGACCTCGGCGATAGGTAGTATCTGACACCGTCCGCTCGGGACTGACATCGACTTGGACTCGGGCTGATGATGGGGAGGCGTTTAAGGACGTGAACATTTTTCCTTATAAAAATTAAAGTCGACAATGAATATTGATTCTGATTACTGATTTACGCTTTAAAAACACATTAGAAGGCAACCAAATCGAATTTGAGGAAATTCCACGATCAGAAAATTTTTTTCGAAAAAAAAAAAAATCCGAAAAATATTTTTCGATTCCGATTACTGATTTACTCTTTTAGAACACATTAGGAGGCAACCAAATCAAATTTGAGAAAATTCCACAATCAGAAAATTTTTTTCGAAAAAAAAAAAAATTCGAGGACACCTCGGTCATGGCAAGTTATTTCCCACAATCCATTCCCCGATCCACGTACATCCCAGAAAAAATCATCTCTCTAACTATCCTGGTTCAAAAGTTGTATCGGAACATTTTCACGTCGAAAATATATCTCTAAGTCCAAACCGATGCACCACGTAAACTAGGGCAGACCGATGCACCACGTAATATCGGGCAGACCGATGCAGAACGTAAACTCGATCATACCGATGCTTCACGTAATCTCGATCTTACCGATGCACCACGTAAACAAGGGCAGACCGATGCAGAACGTAAAGTAGATCTTACCGATGCACCACGTAATCTCGATCTTACCGATGCACCACGTAATCTCCATCTTACCGATGCACCACGTGAACTGGATCTTACCGATGCAGAACGTGAATTGGATCTTACCGATGCAGAACGTGAATTGGATCTTACCGATGCACCACGTAAACTCGATCATACCGATGCACCACGTAATCTCGGGCAGACCGATGCACAACGTAAATGACGATCGGGACCGGGGCGATCGGTCGTATCTGACACCGCCGGCTCGGTTCTAACATCGTCAATGAGTCGGGGTTGTAAAAAAGGACGTGAACATTTTTCCTTATAAAAATCAAACCCGACCATGGATTTTGATTCTGATTGTTGATTATCGCTACTAGAACATATAAGGAGGCAACCAAATCAAATTTGAGAAAATTCCACGATCAGAAAATTTTTTTCGAAAAAAAAAAAAAATCGTAATCACCTCGGTCATGGCGAGTTATTTTCCGTATTTCATTCCACAATCAACGTACAACATAGAAGAAATCATCTCTCTAACTATCCTGGTTCAAAAGTTGTATCGGAACATTTCACGTCGTAATATCTCGCCAAGTCCAGACCTCGGCGATAGGTAGTATCTGACACCGTCCGCTCGGGACTGACATCGACTTGGACTCGGGCTGATGATGGGGAGGCGTTTAAGGACGTGAACATTTTTCCTTATAAAAATTAAAGTCGACAATGAATATTGATTCTGATTACTGATTTACGCTTTAAAAACACATTAGAAGGCAACCAAATCGAATTTGAGGAAATTCCACGATCAGAAAATTTTTTTCGAAAAAAAAAAAAATCCGAAAAATATTTTTCGATTCCGATTACTGATTTACTCTTTTAGAACACATTAGGAGGCAACCAAATCAAATTTGAGAAAATTCCACAATCAGAAAATTTTTTTCGAAAAAAAAAAAAATTCGAGGACACCTCGGTCATGGCAAGTTATTTCCCACAATCCATTCCCCGATCCACGTACATCCCAGAAAAAATCATCTCTCTAACTATCCTGGTTCAAAAGTTGTATCGGAACATTTTCACGTCGAAAATATATCTCTAAGTCCAAACCGATGCACCACGTAAACTAGGGCAGACCGATGCACCACGTAATATCGGGCAGACCGATGCAGAACGTAAACTCGATCATACCGATGCTTCACGTAATCTCGATCTTACCGATGCACCACGTAAACAAGGGCAGACCGATGCAGAACGTAAAGTAGATCTTACCGATGCACCACGTAATCTCGATCTTACCGATGCACCACGTAATCTCCATCTTACCGATGCACCACGTGAACTGGATCTTACCGATGCACCACGTAATCTCAATCTTACCGATGCACCACGTGAACTGGATCTTACCGATGCAGAACGTGAATTGGATCTTACCGATGCACCACGTAAACTCGATCTTACCGATGCACCACGTAATCTCGATCTTACCGATGCACCACGTGAACTGGATCTTACCGATGCAGAACGTGAATTGGATCTTACCGATGCACCACGTAAACTCGATCTTACCGATGCACCACGTAATCTCAATCTTACCGATGCACCACGTGAACTGGATCTTACCGATGCAGAACGTGAATTGGATCTTACCGATGCACCACGTAAACTCGATCTTACCGATGCACCACGTAATCTCAATCTTACCGATGCACCACGTGAACTGGATCTTACCGATGCAGAACGTGAATTGGATCTTACCGATGCACCACGTAAACTCGATCTTACCGATGCACCACGTAATCTCGATCTTACCGATGCACCACGTGAACTGGATCTTACCGATGCAGAACGTGAATTGGATCTTACCGATGCACCACGTAAACTCGATCTTACCGATGCACCACGTAATCTCAATCTTACCGATGCATCACGTAATCTCGATCTTACCGATGCAGAACGTAAACTCGATCATACCGATGCACCACGTTATCTCGGCAGACCGATGCAGAACGTAAAAAAAAAGCTTACAGCACGCGGTGTTCCCAAGCGGTCACCCATCCAAGTACTAACCGCGCCCGACGCTGCTTGGCTTCAGTGTTCAATTCAATTCAATTCAAACATGTATATTTGGTGTTAAGAAATACATTATAAGTTGGTATATGAACTTATTTATAATACATTGGGGGGCTATAAAGCTTCTACTTAGTACAAGTATATACATTTAATTATGATAATAAAAAATGATTGAATATCTTAAAATAATTGGGGATAAGGGGGATTTTTATTTAATATCGTTTATTTATTTATATGTTCTCATTAGGAATTATTCAGGAAAATTAAAAATAAAAACCTGATTGAAATAATTTGGGGTAGGAAGTGGGGAGGTAGGGGGATATATACATATATTTACACATATTTACAGTTATTTACAATTGGAAGTTTAGTTCCGTTATGCTAATCGGCGAGATACGAATCGGTTAGGTCGCCATTTGCTGGATGTGGCCAGTCCCTTTCGTCGTAAGTCCGCTCGTGCCGCTATTGGGTCGAAACCCGGGGGCCGATTGGTCATTACGATTACGGGGCGATGGACACACCTTTTGCAATGGCGGTTCTAGCGTTCATCGAATCTCGTCGATAAGACACCATTTTCAAAATGTCGTTGAGTGACAATACCAGCTTTAGCGGGTGGCGTTTCTATGGGGATTGGCTTGGGGTTTTAGGAATGTAGGAAGGTGTTGGTAGGGGAGGGAATGGGGAAGTCGGGAGTTTGTTGCGTGGATTCGCGATTTCGTTATATTTTTTGTCAGTCTGTTTGAGTTGCACTGGAATTGGTAGAAGTCATTGGAGATTTTGTTTATGTATTCTCGTATTGTCGGTATGTTTGCTTGTTCGTGTAGGTCTGAGATTCTTGTAAAGTACGGCTTGTTTAGAGCCAGTCTTAGTGCTTTGTTCTGCAAGCTTTGTATCGATCTCAAAGGGTAGGGTCTCAGGTGGCAGAAGGCCGGCGCGGCGTAAGTGATGATCGATCTTATGTATGAGGTGTATAAAAGAATTTTGTTATCTGAATTTAAATGACTTTTTTTGCACAATAGAGGATATAGCTTTTTTTTTGTTGCATAACCTTTGGCGACTTGATTTTTGATGTGTCGGTGAAAGTTAAGTCTTTCATCTAGTTCAACTCCTAGGTATTTGATACTGTTTTTGGGTTGAACTTCGATGTCACCTATTTTTAATTTATTTTGGATAATTTTATTATTTTTCCTTCTGCTAAACACGATTTGTTCGGTTTTCGCTTCGTTCAGTTTGATTTTCCATCTGTCAAAATATTTATGAAGAATTTTGAGATGGGTTTTAAGCTCGTTGTTAGCGTCTTCAGCGCAGTTTGAATGAGCATATATTGCTGTATCATCTGCGAAGAGTGCTAGGTTTGTATTTTTGTGCATTGGGATATCTTGGACATAGATATTAAATAATCTAGGTCCGAGGACAGAGCCCTGTACAATGCCCGCAGTAATGTCGATGGGGTCGGAAATTTCCTTTCCTACTCGGACAGTGAATTTCCTATCTGATAAGTAGGAGTTCACCAGTTTCGTAATGAACTTGGGGAACTCTAATTTTATCATTTTGTAGGTCAGGCCCTCTATCCAGACTTTATCGAAAGCTTTTTCGATATCTAGAAGGAGCAGGACCGTATGATTTTTGATATTGAAGTTATTAATAATATCTACGACTATTCTGCATGTTTGCTGTGTCGAGCTGTGTTTTGCCTTGAATCCAAACTGATGGTCATCTTTAATCTGGTTATTTTTAATTACTGAATTGATTTTAGTCAACAGTATTTTCTCAGTCAATTTACTAAGGTTAGATAATAGGCTGATCGGGCGATAATTACTCGGAGAGGTCGAGATCTTTCCGGATTTGGGGATGGGCGTAACTATCGCCGTTTTCCAGCACTTAGGCCAGTACTGGAATTTAAAAATTGCGTTAATAATATAGTTCAATTGAACTATTGATTTTTTAGAAAGATTTCTGATCAGCCTATTATCTATTTCGTCGTTTCCCGGAGCTTTCTTCATCGGGAGTTTTTTAATTAATTCGAAAATTTCCGTTGGGTTCGTTAAGAACTTTTGTTCTGGTTTAACGAACCTGTTGGAATTAAGGAAATTTTCTACTGTTTTACGTATGTCCGCCTGTTCATGGTCATCGGCTTGAGAAATATGATGAGCGGTTTCGAAGGTTTCCGCTAATATGTTCGCTTTTTCTTTATCGGTAGAGAATTCCGCGGAATTTTGGATTAAGATGGGAACCTCGGAGTATTTTTTAATATTACTTTGGACTGTTTTCCAAAGGAAGGTTCTGTCGTTATTTATTTTAGTGAGTTTTTGTTCCCATCTTTCATTCTGGAGGTTTTTGATTTCTTTCCGGATTTCGCGAGTATAAATGTTGAGAATTTCTTTATCTATTGAATTTCTATGTTTTTGCCAAAGTTTCCTAGTTTTATTTCTCGATTTGATAAGATCGATTATATGAGGGGGGAGTTTTTTGTACGCTAAATTTTGTTGTTTTTTAGGGGTTGTTTTATCGCGAGCATATTTGAGGGCCTTCGTAAACGTCTCGATTTCCCTTTCGATTTCTGAGGCGGTTTCAATTTTGTTGTTGATAGCGATTTTGCTATCCAATTTTTTACGAAAGATATCCCAGTTGGTGACTGAGTAGTCGTACACCAACTTGGCTGGGTTTCTTTCGATATCAATGTTGACTTTGAAAATAACTGGGTTGTGGTCAGATCCCAGTTGACAACTAGTTTCTGGGATACTGTTTATGCGGACGTTTTTGGTAAGCACCAAATCTATTGTACTTGGTGCTTTGCCATTGCCCGGGAAATGTGTATGTCCACTAGGGACGTTCAAGGTTATATAATTGTTGGATTCAAGGAAACTGAAAAGGCGATTCCCGTTAGTATTTCTGCAATTGCAGTTCCACTCTTCGTGCTTAGCGTTCAAGTCGCCTAGAACGATAACGTTGGCGGTTTTTTTAATTGTAAACAGGTTCCTTAAACAATTATTGGTGAATTTGTTACTAGGGCTGTTGTACACCGCCGTAATAACGAAGTTTTCATTAAAAATTACACTAATATTCTCTATTGTGCACTTTACTTTGGGTAAAGGCGAGATGGTGGATGCGCTACTAAGACTGTTCTTCACAAGAATGGCGACTCCACCAAAACCAGAATTGTCGTTTCGGTCCGCTCTAAAGGTTCTGTAACCGTTAATGAAGAATTTGTTTATGTCTTTCAGTCTAGTCTCGTTAATTGTAAGTACGTCTATTTTGTTGAAATTTAGAAAGTTCTCAATTTCGGTGTGTTTTTGAGACACACCGTTGGCGTTCCACGTAACTATTTTCAAGGACTTAGAATCCATTTGAGGTAATTACATATTCAAAGAATATTTTCGACCGTTCCTGTTGAGAAGCGGCACTCTCCAATTTTTTATTTAAAAGCTTTATACTTTCAAGGAATTTATTTAGGTTGATATAAGAATTGAGTTTTTTAAATTCATTTTGAATTTCCTCAAATGGATTTCCTGTTGATTGGAATTCCGGGGATGGCGTAGATGGGATATTTGGCAGGATGGTGGGTGCGCTTTTGCTGGTATTGTCACTCACCTTATTTGCTTTGATTGTCGCCTCATAGGCGGCTTTCCTCTGTTCCCAGGGGTTGCTTTCTGGAATTGGGGCTGGCCTGTATCTCGGTTTGGGGGCGACTGCGGGTCTGGAACTCCTGGAGTTCTTCTTTTCGATTATAGATTTGTAGATTGGACAGTCAATGCTGTTTGCCGGGTGACTTCCATGGCAATTAATGCACTTAGCCAAGGTTGTTATTGGTTTGGGGCAGTTCATCGTCAAATGCGACTCGGCGCATTTGAGACATTTTTCCGCCCTATGGCAGTTGGCGGTGGCGTGGCCCCACAACTGGCATCTGTGGCACTGAATGATTTCTTTTTTGGTGGTGTACCGATTCCACCTAATTTTAGTGTAGCTTACAACTTTAATGTGTTGTTGTAGCTGTTTTAAGGTGACTGTATTGTCGGTCACCACCATGTAGGCCGGGGATTGCGTCGCCCTCATCTTATGGATTTGTATTACAGGAACATTCTGGCCTATTAAGTCGTCCTTAATTTCCTCCAGCTCGATGTCTTGCTCTAGGCCCCTCAACGTAAAAGCGTGGGTCTTCAGGTGTTTGGGGGTATAAGTGTGGTACTGTATTCCATGTTTGTCCAAGAATTTCATGATTTTTTCTTGGTCCTTCAAGGTTTCACTGTATATGGTGGTGTCATTTACCCCATATTTTAAGTAGAAGTTTCCGTCTACTTCGGATTTTATTTCTTTCACTTTTCTGGCGTGATTTGTGAATACCCCCAGTACGACAATTGGGGGCGGTTTTTTGGCAGATTTAGGTTCAACTTCGTCCTTCGTGGTTTCAGGGAGGTAGTTGAATCTATTTTTGATTTCAACGTGCTGGACCGTCTTTCTTTTTAACGTTTTTTTGGTGGTTGGGTGCGTGAATTTGGGATTGTTGATATCGGTAGTCCTCGATTTTTTGGTTGGTGCGGTGGAGGTGGAGCTTTCCTCGCCGGAACTTGTATCATTGTTCTCGATTTCCATCTTATCGAGCGTCATTTTCGATTTAAATTCCTCGCTCGGAGGAATTTAAATTAGAAACTTTAGTCACTTTCACTTCAAATACGGTCAGTTTTGTCCAAATCGACCCAAAACAGGTAAATTTCAGGTAGATTTCACTAACACTTGGGTTTGGAATGCGGCTAGTCGCCGTAAAGTCTAGACAGAGCGGCTTCACTTCGGAATGCGGCCAACGCCGGAGGGGTTTTACGCCCTGTTTCGTCTACGGAATGTGGCGAATCGCCCGAGGGCATGAGACGAACACTTGAAACACTTTCACAATTATACAGGTAATTCTGAGAGGTCTGGAGACGACAACCTTTCGGCGCAAGGGTCTGACGAGAACTGGCAATTTCAGCGTGGTATGGCCGTAAACAACAAATATAGCGATATTTTCTATGATATCTCACTTTTTGGGAGCGGAAAGGACGTGAACGTTTTTCCTTATAAAAAATGAAATAACTTTTGGATATTAATTCTGATTGTTGATTTAAGTTTTAAGAACACATTAGGACATATCTCAATGAAATTTGAGGGATTTCCGAAATCGAAAAATATTTTTCGAAAAAAAAAAAAAATCCCAGAAGACCTCGGTCATCTCAAGTTTATTTCCATATTCTATTACACAATCAACGTACATCACAAAAGGAACCATCTCTCTAACTATCACAGTTAAATTTTTGTATCGGAACATTTCACGTCGGAATATCTCGCTAAGTCCAGACCGGGGAGATCGGTCGCATTTGACACCGTCCGCTCCGGTCTAACATCGTCTTGGAGTCGGGGTAACGATGGAGAGGCGTTTAAGGACGTGAACATTTTTCCTTATAAAAATTAAAGTCGACAATGAATATTGATTCTGATTACTGATTTACTCTTTTAGTACACATTAGAAGGCAACGCAATCAGATTTGAGGAAATTTCAAGATCAGAAAATTTTTTTCGAAAAAAAAAAAAATTCAAGAACACCTGGGTCATGGCAAGTTATTTCCCACAATCCATTCCACAATCAACGTACAACATAGAAGAAATCATCTCTCTAACTATCCTGGTTCAAAAGTTGTATCGGAACATTTCACGTCGAAATACCTCGCCAAGTCCAGACCGGGGCGATAGGTAGTATCTGACACCGTCCGCTCGGGACTGACATCGACTTGGACTCGGGCTAATGATGGGGAGGCGTTTAAGGACGTGAACATTTTTCCTTATAAAAATTAAAGTCGACAATGAATATTGATTCTGATTACTGATTTACGCTTTAAAAACACATTAGAAGGCAACCAAATCAAATTTGAGGAAATTCCAAAATCAGAAAATTTTTTTTCAAAAAAAAAAAAATCCGAAAAATATTTTTCGATTCTGATTACTGATTTACTCTTTTAGAACACATTAGAAGGCAACGAAATCAAATTTGAGTGAAATCCAAAATCAGAAAATATTTTTCGAAAAAAAAAAAAAATTCGAGAACACCTCGGTCATGGCAAGTTATTTTCCACAATCCATTCCCCAATCAACGTACATCCCAGAAAAAATCATCTCTCTAACTATCCTGGTTCAAAAGTTGTATCGGAACATTTTCACGTCGAAAATATATCTCAGAGTCCAGACCGATGCAGAACGTAAACTCGATCATACCGATGCTTCACGTAATCTCGATCTTACCGATGCACAACGTAAACTAGATCACACCGATGCAGAACGTAAACTCGATCATACCGATGCACCACGTAAACTCAGGCAGACCGATGCAGAACGTGAACTCGATCTTACCGATGCACCACGTAATCTCGATCTTACCGATGCACCACGTAAACTCGGGCAGACCGATGCAGAACGTGAACTCGATCTTACCGATGCACCACGTAAACTAGGGCTGACCGATGCATCACGTAAACGACGATCGAGAGGCGCGAAAGGACGTGAACGTTTTTCATTATAAAAATTGAAATAAATGATAAATAATGATTCTGATTGTTGGTTATCATTTTTAATAAGCATTAGGAGGCAACCAAATGAAATTTGAGGAAATTCCGATAATAGAAAATTTTTTCGAAAAAAAAAAAAAATTCATGAAATCCTCGGTCATCGCAAAATATTTACCATATTCTGTTCGATAATCAACGTATATTTAAGAAGGAATCATATCTGTATCTATCTTGGTTCAAATTTTGTATCGGAACATTTTGACCAAAGTCCGAGCTTCGGCCGAAACAGACACCGCTGACCTGGCCTATCGATCGACCGAGAGTCGGGGATAGAGCGTAAGTGTTGTCTGGAGGGGAACCCTGTGCTCTCCTGACATATATAGGGAAGGTGGTCGCGTTGGGCGATGCAGAACGTTTGGATCGGGAATTATATTTTTGGTTCAGCTATTGGAATATGGTTTATTGTTGGTATATATTGGCGAAATAACGTTCTTACTGACTGGGGATATTCATAAAAATGAGTCCGGAGATTTTCAGATCGAAGTCCGAGTGATCCGACTTGGAAGGCGTGTTGGGTGGGTCGAGATGGCTTAGATAGATCAGACGAGGCGGGCTAAGTGTTGACGTCATGCATCGGTCCATTTTCAGATTGAGTCCGAGTAATCCGACTTTGAAAGAGTGTTGGGTGCGTCGAGACTGTTTAGATAGATCGGACGAGGCGGACTAGGTGTTAACGACATGCATCGGTATATTTTCTGATCGGAGTCCGAAGAAATCGGCCCTAGTAGGCGCAGCGGAC
>NC_059508.1:30585974-30588474 GCF_914767665.1 Harmonia axyridis
CCGCCAAAGGTTAGTTTCGGAACGTTTCGATGATTTGAACATACGACCTCAGGACAGGTGAGACTACCCGCTGAATTTAAGCATATTATTAAGCGGAGGAAAAGAAACTAACTAGGATTCCCTTAGTAGCGGCGAGCGAACAGGGATTAGCCCAGCACTGAATCCCGCGATCGTAACCGGTCGCCGGGAGATGTGGTGTTTGGAAGGATCCATTATCTGGCGAGTTCGCGGCGCGTTCAAGTCCATCTTGAATGGGGCCATCGCCCATAGAGGGTGCCAGGCCCGTAGCGACCGCTGCGGCTTGCTAGAGGATCTCTTCTTAGAGTCGGGTTGCTTGAGAGTGCAGCCCTAAGTGGGTGGTAAACTCCATCTAAGGCTAAATATAACCACGAGACCGATAGCGAACAAGTACCGTGAGGGAAAGTTGAAAAGAACTTTGAAGAGAGAGTTCAAGAGTACGTGAAACCGTTCAGGGGTAAACCTGAGAAACCCGAAAGGTCGAATGGGGAGATTCATTCGCGCCTGTTGTTGGGATTTACTGACTGTGGAAACGGCGACGTTCGCGTTGGCTGTTCCCTTCGGTTCATCTCCGGCTTCGGACGCGTGCACTTCTCCCCTAGTAGGTCGTCGCGATCCGTTGGGTGCTGTTCTACGGTCTCGAGTGTAGCCCGTGAGCTCGGATTTTCCGATGTTTACGGACACTGGGTTTCCGAACAGCTCGCTCGACGGTTTACTGATGGCGGGAGGCCGCGACTTAGTTCGCGTCCGGCCCGTGGCAAGTATGTGAATTGTGATGGCGATCGGACCTAGTGCCGATTCCGTCCGTTTGCGACTGTTCGCCGCGGTGTTCTTGGACAGACCTCTTGAAACGCCGATCAGCGACGCTATTGCTTTGGGTACTTTCAGGACCCGTCTTGAAACACGGACCAAGGAGTCTAGCGTGTGCGCGAGTCATTGGGAATCACTAAACCTAAAGGCGCAATGAAAGTAACGGTTCACTTTATGTGAACTAAGGGAAGATGGTCGGTCTCCATGACTGACCCGCATTCCCGGGGCGCCTCATTCTCATTGCGAGAGGAGGCGCACCAAGAGCGTACACGCTGGGACCCGAAAGATGGTGAACTATGCCTGGTCAGGACGAAGTCAGGGGAAACCCTGATGGAGGTCCGTAGCGATTCTGACGTGCAAATCGATCGTCGGAACTGGGTATAGGGGCGAAAGACTAATCGAACCATCTAGTAGCTGGTTCCCTCCGAAGTTTCCCTCAGGATAGCTGGCGCTCGTTGCATACGAGTCTCATCCGGTAAAGCGAATGATTAGAGGCATTGGGGTCGAAACGACCTCAACCTATTCTCAAACTTTAAATGGGTGAGATCTCCGGCTTGCTTGAATGTGAAGCCGCGAGATTTCGGATCAGAGTGCCAAGTGGGCCATTTTTGGTAAGCAGAACTGGCGCTGTGGGATGAACCAAACGCCGAGTTAAAGCGCCTAAATCGACGCTTATGGGATACCATGAAAGGCGTTGGTAACTTAAGACAGCAGGACGGTGGCCATGGAAGTCGGAATCCGCCAAGGAGTGTGTAACAACTCACCTGCCGAAGTTACTAGCCCTGAAAATGGATGGCGCTGAAGCGTCGTGCTTATACTCGGCCGTCAGTGGCATGTGCGGTCGCCCTTCGGGGCGGTCATGAAGCCCTGATGAGTAGGAGGGTCGCGGAGGTGAGCGCAGAAGGGCTGGCCGTGAGGCCGTCTGGAGCCGCCTTCGGTGCAGATCTTGGTGGTAGTAGCAAATACTCCAGCGAGGCCCTGGAGAGCTGAGGTGGAGAAGGGTTTCGTGTGAACAGCCGTTGCACACGAGTCAGTCGATCCTAAGCCCTAGGCGAAAGCCGATGTTGATGTGGCGTTGTTAATCGTGTTTATAAGTGGTGGCAGAAATGCTATGCATCTTGACGCGTGACGCACGCCCGTCGGGCGAAAGGGAATCCGGTTCCTATTCCGGAACCCGGCAGCGGAACCGAAATTAAACCGGGCCCTCGTAAGAGAGTTCGTCGGGGCAACCCAAAAGGACCCGGAGACGCCGTCGAGAGATCCGGGAAGAGTTTTCTTTTCTGCATAAGCGTTCGAGTTCCATGGAATCCTCTAGCAGGGAGATATGGTTTGGAACGCGAAGAGCACCGCATTTGCGGCGGTGTCCGGATCTTCTCCTCGGACCTTGAAAATCCGGGAGAGGGCCACGTGTAGGCGTCGCGCCGGCTCGTACCCATATCCGCAGCTGGTCTCCAAGGTAAAGAGCCTCTAGTCGATAGAATAATGTAGGTAAGGGAAGTCGGCAAATTAGATCCGTAACTTCGGGATAAGGATTGGCTCTGAGGATTGTGGCGTGTCGGGCTTGTTGGGGAAGTGGGTCACGGCTAACGTACCGGGCCTGGGCGAGGTGATGCGTTTCGCTTGCGTTACGTTTGATCCGAGCTCGGTCCCGCGTCTTGGCCTCCCGCGGAAT
>NC_059508.1:30593474-30603474 GCF_914767665.1 Harmonia axyridis
TCAAATTTGAGAAAATTCCACAATCAGAAAATTTTTTTCGAAAAAAAAAAAAATTCGAGGACACCTCGGTCATGGCAAGTTATTTCCCACAATCCATTCCCCGATCCACGTACATCCCAGAAAAAATCATCTCTCTAACTATCCTGGTTCAAAAGTTGTATCGGAACATTTTCACGTCGAAAATATATCTCTAAGTCCAAACCGATGCACCACGTAAACTAGGGCAGACCGATGCACCACGTAATATCGGGCAGACCGATGCAGAACGTAAACTCGATCATACCGATGCTTCACGTAATCTCGATCTTACCGATGCACCACGTAAACAAGGGCAGACCGATGCAGAACGTAAAGTAGATCTTACCGATGCACCACGTAATCTCGATCTTACCGATGCACCACGTAATCTCCATCTTACCGATGCACCACGTGAACTGGATCTTACCGATGCACCACGTAATCTCAATCTTACCGATGCACCACGTGAACTGGATCTTACCGATGCAGAACGTGAATTGGATCTTACCGATGCACCACGTAAACTCGATCTTACCGATGCACCACGTAATCTCGATCTTACCGATGCACCACGTGAACTGGATCTTACCGATGCAGAACGTGAATTGGATCTTACCGATGCACCACGTAAACTCGATCTTACCGATGCACCACGTAATCTCAATCTTACCGATGCACCACGTGAACTGGATCTTACCGATGCAGAACGTGAATTGGATCTTACCGATGCACCACGTAAACTCGATCTTACCGATGCACCACGTAATCTCAATCTTACCGATGCACCACGTGAACTGGATCTTACCGATGCAGAACGTGAATTGGATCTTACCGATGCACCACGTAAACTCGATCTTACCGATGCACCACGTAATCTCGATCTTACCGATGCACCACGTGAACTGGATCTTACCGATGCAGAACGTGAATTGGATCTTACCGATGCACCACGTAAACTCGATCTTACCGATGCACCACGTAATCTCAATCTTACCGATGCATCACGTAATCTCGATCTTACCGATGCAGAACGTAAACTCGATCATACCGATGCACCACGTTATCTCGGCAGACCGATGCAGAACGTAAAAAAAAAGCTTACAGCACGCGGTGTTCCCAAGCGGTCACCCATCCAAGTACTAACCGCGCCCGACGCTGCTTGGGTTCAGTGTTCAATTCAATTCAATTCAATTCAATTCAAACATGTATATTTGGTGTTAAGAAATACATTATAAGTTGGTATATGAACTTATTTATAATACATTGGGGGGGCTATAAAGCTTCTACTTAGTACAAGTATATACATTTAATTATGATAATAAAAATGATTGAATATCTTAAAATAATTGGGGATAAGGGAGATTTTTGTTTAATATCGTTTATTTATTTATATGTTCTCATTAGGAATTATTCAGGAAAATTAAAAATAAAAACCTGATTGAAATAATTTGGGGTAGGAAGTGGGGAGGTAGGGGGATATATACATATATTTACACATATTTACAGTTATTTACAATTGGAAGTTGAGTTCCGTTATGCTAATCGGCGAGATACGAATCGGTTAGGTCGCCATTTGCTGGATGTGGCCAGTCCCTTTCGTCGTAAGTCCGCTCGTGCCGCTATTGGGTCGAAACCCGGGGGCCGATTGGTCATTACGATTACGGGGCGATGGACACACCTTTTGCAATGGCGGTTCTAGCGTTCATCGAATCTCGTCGATAAGACACCATTTTCAAAATGTCGTTGAGTGACAATACCAGCTTTAGCGGGTGGCGTTTCTATGGGGATTGGCTTGGGGTTTTAGGAATGTAGGAAGGTGTTGGTAAGGGAGGGAATGGGGAAGTCGGGAGTTTGTTGCGTGGATTCGCGATTTCGTTATATTTTTTGTCAGTCTGTTTGAGTTGCACTGGAATTGGTAGAAGTCATTGGAGATTTTGTTTATGTATTCTCGTATTGTCGGTATGTTTGCTTGTTCGTGTAGGTCTGAGATTCTTGTAAAGTACGGCTTGTTTAGAGCCAGTCTTAGTGCTTTGTTCTGTAAACTTTGTATCGATCTCAAAGGGTAGGGTCTCAGGTGGCAGAAGGCCGGCGCGGCGTAAGTGATGATCGATCTTATATATGAGGTGTATAAAAGAATTTTGTTATCTGAATTTAAATGACTTTTTTTGCACAATAGAGGATATAGCTTCTTTTTTGTTGCATAACCTTTGGCGACTTGATTTTTGATGTGTCGGTGAAAGTTAAGTCTTTCATCTAGTTCAACTCCTAGGTATTTGATACTGTTTTTGGGTTGAACTTCGATGTCACCTATTTTTAATTTATTTTGGATAATTTTATTATTTTTTCTTCTGCTAAACACGATTTGTTCGGTTTTCGCTTCGTTCAGTTTGATTTTCCATCTGTCAAAATATTTATGAAGAATTTTGAGATGGGTTTTAAGCTCGTTGTTAGCGTCTTCAGCGCAGTTTGAATGAGCATATATTGCTGTATCATCTGCGAAGAGTGCTAGGTTTGTATTTTTGTGCATTGGGATATCTTGGACATAGATATTAAATAATCTAGGTCCGAGGACAGAGCCCTGTACAATGCCCGCAGTAATGTCGATGGGGTCGGATATTTCCTTTCCTACTCGGACAGTGAATTTCCTATCTGATAAGTAGGAGTTCACCAGTTTCGTAATGAACTTGGGGAACTCTAATTTTATCATTTTGTAGGTCAGGCCCTCTATCCAGACTTTATCGAAAGCTTTTTCGATATCTAGAAGGAGCAGGACCGTATGATTTTTGATATTGAAATTGTTAATAATATCTACGACTATTCTGCATGTTTGCTGTGTCGAGCTGTGTTTTGCCTTGAATCCAAACTGATGGTCGTCTTTAATCTGGTTATTTTTAATTACTGAATTGATTTTAGTCAGCAGTATTTTCTCAGTCAATTTACTAAGGTTAGATAATAGGCTGATCGGGCGATAATTACTCGGAGAGGTCGTGATCTTTCCGGATTTGGGGATGGGCGTAACTATCGCCGTTTTCCAGCACTTAGGCCAGTACTGGAATTTAAAAATTGCGTTAATAATATAGTTCAATTGAACTATTGATTTTTTAGAAAGATTTCTGATCAGCCTATTATCTATTTCGTCGTTTCCCGGAGCTTTCTTCATCGGGAGTTTTTTAATTAATTCGAAAATTTCCGTTGGGTTCGTTAAGAACTTTTGTTCTGGTTTAACGAACCTGTTGGAGTTAAGGAAATTTTCTACTGTTTTACGTATGTCCGCCTGTTCATGGTCATCGGCTTGAGAAATATGATGAGCGGTTTCGAAGGTTTCCGCTAATATGTTCGCTTTTTCTTTATCGGTAGAGAATTCCGCGGAATTTTGGATTAAGATGGGAACCTCGGAGTATTTTTTGATATTACTTTGGACTGTTTTCCAAAGGAAGGTTCTGTCGTTATTTATTTTAGTGAGTTTTTGTTCCCATCTTTCATTCTGGAGGTTTTTGATTTCTTTCCGGATTTCGCGAGTATAAATGTTGAGAATTTCTTTGTCTATTGAATTTCTATGTTTTTGCCAAAGTTTCCTAGTTCTATTTCTCGATTTGATAAGATCGATTATATGAGGGGGGAGTTTTTTGTACGCTAAATTTTGTTGTTTTTTAGGGGTTGTTTTATCGCGAGCATATTTGAGGGCCTTCGTAAACGTCTCGATTTCCCTTTCGATTTCTGAGGCGGTTTCAATTTTGTTGTTGATAGCGATTTTGCTATCCAATTTTTTACGAAAGATATCCCAGTTGGTGACTGAGTAGTCGTACACCAACTTGGCTGGGTTTCTTTCGATATCAATGTTGACTTTGAAAATAACTGGGTTGTGGTCAGATCCCAGTTGACAACTAGTTTCTGGGATACTGTTTATGCGGACGTTTTTGGTAAGCACCAAATCTATTGTACTTGGTGCTTTGCCATTGCCCGGGAAATGTGTATGTCCACTAGGGACGTTCAAGGTTATATAATTGTTGGATTCAAGGAAACTGAAAAGGCGATTCCCGTTAGTATTTCTGCAATTGCAGTTCCACTCTTCGTGCTTAGCGTTCAAGTCGCCTAGAACGATAACGTTGGCGGTTTTTTTAATTGTAAACAGGTTCCTTAAACAATTATTGGTGAATTTGTTACTAGGGCTGTTGTACACCGCCGTAATAACGAAGTTTTCATTAAAAATTACACTAATATTCTCTATTGTGCACTTTACTTTGGGTAAAGGCGAGATGGTGGATGCGCTACTAAGACTGTTCTTCACAAGAATGGCGACTCCACCAAAACCAGAATTGTCGTTTCGGTCCGCTCTAAAGGTTCTGTAACCGTTAATGAAGAATTTGTTTATGTCTTTCAGTCTAGTCTCGTTAATTGTAAGTACGTCTATTTTGTTGAAATTTAGAAAGTTCTCAATTTCGGTGTGTTTTTGAGACACACCGTTGGCGTTCCACGTAACTATTTTCAAGGACTTAGAATCCATTTGAGGTAATTACATATTCAAAGAATATTTTCGACCGTTCCTGTTGAGAAGCGGCACTCTCCAATTTTTTATTTAAAAGCTTTATACTTTCAAGGAATTTATTTAGGTTGATATAAGAATTGAGTTTTTTAAATTCATTTTGAATTTCCTCAAATGGATTTCCTGTTGATTGGAATTCCGGGGATGGCGTAGGTGGGATATTTGGCAGGATGGTGGGTGCGCTTTTGCTGGTATTGTCACTCACCTTATTTGCTTTGATTGTCGCCTCATAGGCGGCTTTCCTCTGTTCCCAGGGGTTGCTTTCTGGAATTGGGGCTGGCCTGTATCTCGGTTTGGGGGCGACTGCGGCTCTGGAACTCCTGGAGTTCTTCTTTTCGATTATAGATTTGTAGATTGGACAGTCAATGCTGTTTGCCGGGTGACTTCCATGGCAATTAATGCACTTAGCCAAGGTTGTTATTGGTTTGGGGCAGTTCATCGTCAAATGCGACTCGGCGCATTTGAGGCATTTTTCCGCCCTATGGCAGTTGGCGGTGGCATGGCCCCACAACTGGCATCTGTGGCACTGAATGATTTCTTTTTTGGTGGTGTACCGATTCCACCTAATTTTAGTGTAGCTTACAACTTTTATGTGTTGTTGTAGCTGTTTTAAGGTGACTGTATTGTCGGTCACCACCATGTAGGCCGGGGATTGCGTCGCCCTCATCTTATGGATTTGTATTACAGGAACATTCTGGCCTATTAAGTCGTCCTTAATTTCCTCCAGCTCGATGTCTTGCTCTAGGCCCCTCAACGTAAAGGCGTGGGTCTTAAGGTGTTTGGGGGTATAAGTGTGGTACTGTATACCATTTTTGTCCAAGAATTTCATGATTTTTTCTTGGTCCTTCAAGGTTTCACTGTATATGGTGGTGTCATTTACCCCATATTTTAAGTAGAAGTTTCCGTCTACTTCGGATTTTATTTCCCTCACTTTTCTGGCGTGATTTGTAAATACCCCCAGTACGACAATTGGGGGCGGTTTTTTGGCAGATTTAGGTTCAACTTCGTCCTTCGTAGTTTCAGGGAGGTAGTTGAATCTATTTTTGATTTCAACGTGCTGGACCGTCTTTCTTTTTAATGTTTTTTTGGTGGTTGGGTGCGTGAATTTGGGATTGCTGATATCGGTAGTCCTCGATTTTTTGGTTGGTGCGGTGGAGGTGGAGCTTTCCTCGCCGGCACTTGTATCGTTGTTCTCGATTTCCATCTTATCGAGCGTCATTTTCGATTTAAATTCCTCGCTCGGAGGAATTTAAATTAGAAACTTTAGTCACTTTCACTTCAAATACGGTCAGTTTTGTCCAAATCGACCCAAAACAGGTAAATTTCAGGTAGATTTCACTAACACTTGGGTTTGGAATGCGGCTAGTCGCCGTAAAGTCTAGACAGAGCGGCTTCACTTCGGAATGCGGCCAACGCCGGAGGGGTTTTACGCCCTGTTTCGTCTACGGAATGTGGCGAATCGCCCGAGGGCATGAGACGAACACTTGAAACACTTTCACAATTATACAGGTAATTCTGAGAGGTCTGGAGACGACAACCTTTCGGCGCAAGGGTCTGACGAGAACTGGCAATTTCAGCGTGGTATGGCCGTAAACAACAAATATAGCGATATTTTCTATGATATCTCACTTTTTGGGAGCGGAAAGGACGTGAACGTTTTTCCTTATAAAAAATGAAATAACTTTTGGATATTAATTCTGATTGTTGATTTAAGTTTTAAGAACACATTAGGACATATCTCAATGAAATTTGAGGGATTTCCGAAATCGAAAAATATTTTTCGAAAAAAAAAAAAAATCCCAGAAGACCTCGGTCATCTCAAGTTTATTTCCATATTCTATTACACAATCAACGTACATCACAAAAGGAACCATCTCTCTAACTATCACAGTTAAATTTTTGTATCGGAACATTTCACGTCGGAATATCTCGCTAAGTCCAGACCGGGGAGATCGGTCGCATTTGACACCGTCCGCTCCGGTCTAACATCGTCTTGGAGTCGGGGTAACGATGGAGAGGCGTTTAAGGACGTGAACATTTTTCCTTATAAAAATTAAAGTCGACAATGAATATTGATTCTGATTACTGATTTACTCTTTTAGTACACATTAGAAGGCAACGCAATCAGATTTGAGGAAATTTCAAGATCAGAAAATTTTTTTCGAAAAAAAAAAAAATTCAAGAACACCTGGGTCATGGCAAGTTATTTCCCACAATCCATTCCACAATCAACGTACAACATAGAAGAAATCATCTCTCTAACTATCCTGGTTCAAAAGTTGTATCGGAACATTTCACGTCGAAATACCTCGCCAAGTCCAGACCGGGGCGATAGGTAGTATCTGACACCGTCCGCTCGGGACTGACATCGACTTGGACTCGGGCTAATGATGGGGAGGCGTTTAAGGACGTGAACATTTTTCCTTATAAAAATTAAAGTCGACAATGAATATTGATTCTGATTACTGATTTACGCTTTAAAAACACATTAGAAGGCAACCAAATCAAATTTGAGGAAATTCCAAAATCAGAAAATTTTTTTTCAAAAAAAAAAAAATCCGAAAAATATTTTTCGATTCTGATTACTGATTTACTCTTTTAGAACACATTAGAAGGCAACGAAATCAAATTTGAGTGAAATCCAAAATCAGAAAATATTTTTCGAAAAAAAAAAAAAATTCGAGAACACCTCGGTCATGGCAAGTTATTTTCCACAATCCATTCCCCAATCAACGTACATCCCAGAAAAAATCATCTCTCTAACTATCCTGGTTCAAAAGTTGTATCGGAACATTTTCACGTCGAAAATATATCTCAGAGTCCAGACCGATGCAGAACGTAAACTCGATCATACCGATGCTTCACGTAATCTCGATCTTACCGATGCACAACGTAAACTAGATCACACCGATGCAGAACGTAAACTCGATCATACCGATGCACCACGTAAACTCAGGCAGACCGATGCAGAACGTGAACTCGATCTTACCGATGCACCACGTAATCTCGATCTTACCGATGCACCACGTAAACTCGGGCAGACCGATGCAGAACGTGAACTCGATCTTACCGATGCACCACGTAAACTAGGGCTGACCGATGCATCACGTAAACGACGATCGAGAGGCGCGAAAGGACGTGAACGTTTTTCATTATAAAAATTGAAATAAATGATAAATAATGATTCTGATTGTTGGTTATCATTTTTAATAAGCATTAGGAGGCAACCAAATGAAATTTGAGGAAATTCCGATAATAGAAAATTTTTTCGAAAAAAAAAAAAAATTCATGAAATCCTCGGTCATCGCAAAATATTTACCATATTCTGTTCGATAATCAACGTATATTTAAGAAGGAATCATATCTGTATCTATCTTGGTTCAAATTTTGTATCGGAACATTTTGACCAAAGTCCGAGCTTCGGCCGAAACAGACACCGCTGACCTGGCCTATCGATCGACCGAGAGTCGGGGATAGAGCGTAAGTGTTGTCTGGAGGGGAACCCTGTGCTCTCCTGACATATATAGGGAAGGTGGTCGCGTTGGGCGATGCAGAACGTTTGGATCGGGAATTATATTTTTGGTTCAGCTATTGGAATATGGTTTATTGTTGGTATATATTGGCGAAATAACGTTCTTACTGACTGGGGATATTCATAAAAATGAGTCCGGAGATTTTCAGATCGAAGTCCGAGTGATCCGACTTGGAAGGCGTGTTGGGTGGGTCGAGATGGCTTAGATAGATCAGACGAGGCGGGCTAAGTGTTGACGTCATGCATCGGTCCATTTTCAGATTGAGTCCGAGTAATCCGACTTTGAAAGAGTGTTGGGTGCGTCGAGACTGTTTAGATAGATCGGACGAGGCGGACTAGGTGTTAACGACATGCATCGGTATATTTTCTGATCGGAGTCCGAAGAAATCGGCCCTAGTAGGCGCAGCGGACGGTCGAGACGGCCTCGGTGGGTCGGATCGATCGGGAAAAGTTTGCTAAATCGTGTCTGGAGGGGAACCTTGGGTTCTCCTGACATATATAGGGGATAAGGTTTGGGTGAACGATTCTTCACGTAAAAGTTGAGTAATTTATTTTTCGATAAGCTTTTGGATATTGATGAGAAGTATATGTATATCTTCGATTAAAAGAATTCTTACCGTCTCCATGTATATTATATTAGATATATAAGAAATAGTTAACGTGATGCATCGGCCGATTTCCGGATCGGAGTTCGAGAGATGCGACTTTCGATGCGCGATGGGTGGTTCGAGACGGCCTAGATCGATCGGACGAGGCGGACTAGGTGTTAACGACATGCATCGGCGGATTTTCTGATCGGAGTCCGAAGAAATCAGCTCTAGTAGGCGCGGCGAACGGTCGAAACGGCCTCGATCGATCGGACGAGGCGGACTAGGTGTTAACGACATGCATCGGCGGATTTTCTGATCGGAGTCCGAAGAAATCAGCTCTAGTAGGCGCGGCGAACGGTCGAAACGGCCTCGGTGGGTCGGATCGATCGGGAAAAGTTTGCTAAATCGTGTCTGGAGGGGAATCCGGGGTTCTCCTGACATATATAGAAGGGGTGGAGAATGGGTCCTGTCCTAGACTGTTTGGAGTTCTTTTTAGGATGATATTCAGTTGGTAAGTGGTAGACCCGAATCCGACCTCGGCGTTTGGGTACTGGCAAGGTGTGTTGGTTTCGGCTTTCGCATCTTGGGTCGCTTTCGTCAACCTCATGCAGCGAGGTCGCGGTCCGCTTCGTCTCTTTGTAGTCGAATGGCCTTTAAGCGACCAACCTTAAAATCGTGATCCTCTGCCCGTTGCGGGTTATGTTCACAAAAAATTTGCAACCACTCAATTCGTTCCGAGCGACAAATATTGTTGAATCTCGAATCACCGTGTCGTTATATTCACATGTATAGCGAAGGGTCGAGATGGAATGTGTATAAGAAATTAGTTGATAGCCGGGGGTTCGTATTATATATGGACGCCTTGGCGAGGGATTGTTTCTAGAAACTTTCTCATTTTTGATCGGTGTTTTGTCCGAGATGATGATGATGTATATATAGCTTGAGTCTCATGCTGACTGGGGGCTGTTACGTCGTTTCGTCGAGGACTTGCACTTACTGATGTGCGGCGCTAGTCGAAGTCAATCGACATGGCTAGTGCCACATGACGAGAGGCGAACGGGTTTGGCCATACCGGCAATCTCGTGGACCGATCGTATAAGCACGCAGTTCCCTGGTTGATCCTGCCAGTAGTCATATGCTTGTCTCAAAGATTAAGCCATGCATGTCTCAGTACAAGCCAAATTAAGGTGAAACCGCGAAAGGCTCATTAAATCAGTTATGGTTCCTTAGATCGTACCCACATTTACTTGGATAACTGTGGTAATTCTAGAGCTAATACATGCAAATAGAGCTCCGACCGGGAACGGAAGGAGCGCT
>NC_059508.1:30615974-30623474 GCF_914767665.1 Harmonia axyridis
ATACCGATGCATGACGTGAACGACTTTACGGCGCGATTTAAAGCTATACCGATGCATGACGTAAACAAGATCACACCGATGCAGCACGTTAACATTAAAGCCCGCCTAATCCGATCGATGGAGGCCGTCTCGAGTGTCCAACTTGCTCACAAGAGCCGAGAAACAAACCGATGCATCACGTAGACAAGATCGTACCGAATGTTAACACAATCCAAAAGGAAATAATCTTAGATGAATATCGATTCTGATTATTGATTTTTCTTTCGCGATATTGATAGAAGACATCTGAATGAATTTCGAATTAATTCCGAAATCAAAAAAATATTTTCAATAAATTTTTTTTCTAGAGTACCTCGGTCTTTTCTATTTTTTTTCCAAGTTTCGTACGTCAATCAACATACATCCCAGAAAAAATCATCTCTCTAACTATCCTGGTTCAAAAGTTGTATCGGAACTTTTCACGTCGAAAAAGAACATAGGCGAAAAAGGACGTGAACATTATTCCTTATAAAAATCAAACCCGACCATGGATTTTGATTCTGATTGTTGATTATCGCTATTAGAACACATTAGGAGGCAACCAAATCAAATTTGAGAAAATTCCACAATCAGAAAATTTTTTTCGAAAAAAAAAAAAAAATTCGAGAACACCTCGGTCATGGCAAGTTATTTCCCACAATCCATTCCCCAATCAACGTACATCCCAGAAAAAATCATCTCTCTAACTATCCTAGTTCAAAAGTTGTATCGGAACATTTTCACGTCGAAAATATATCTCTAAGTCCAGACCGATGCACCACGTAATCTCGGGCAGACCGATGCACAACGTAAATGACGATCGGGACCGGGGCGATCGGTCGTATCTGACACCGCCGGCTCGGTTCTAACATCGTCAATGAGTCGGGGTTGTAAAAAAGGACGTGAACATTTTTCCTTATAAAAATCAAACCCGACCATGGATTTTGATTCTGATTGTTGATTATCGCTACTAGAACATATAAGGAGGCAACCAAATCAAATTTGAGAAAATTCCACGATCAGAAAATTTTTTTCGAAAAAAAAAAAAAATCGTAATCACCTCGGTCATGGCGAGTTATTTTCCGTATTTCATTCCACAATCAACGTACAACATAGAAGAAATCATCTCTCTAACTATCCTGGTTCAAAAGTTGTATCGGAACATTTCACGTCGTAATATCTCGCCAAGTCCAGACCTCGGCGATAGGTAGTATCTGACACCGTCCGCTCGGGACTGACATCGACTTGGACTCGGGCTGATGATGGGGAGGCGTTTAAGGACGTGAACATTTTTCCTTATAAAAATTAAAGTCGACAATGAATATTGATTCTGATTACTGATTTACGCTTTAAAAACACATTAGAAGGCAACCAAATCGAATTTGAGGAAATTCCACGATCAGAAAATTTTTTTCGAAAAAAAAAAAAATCCGAAAAATATTTTTCGATTCCGATTACTGATTTACTCTTTTAGAACACATTAGGAGGCAACCAAATCAAATTTGAGAAAATTCCACAATCAGAAAATTTTTTTCGAAAAAAAAAAAAATTCGAGGACACCTCGGTCATGGCAAGTTATTTCCCACAATCCATTCCCCGATCCACGTACATCCCAGAAAAAATCATCTCTCTAACTATCCTGGTTCAAAAGTTGTATCGGAACATTTTCACGTCGAAAATATATCTCTAAGTCCAAACCGATGCACCACGTAAACTAGGGCAGACCGATGCACCACGTAATATCGGGCAGACCGATGCAGAACGTAAACTCGATCATACCGATGCTTCACGTAATCTCGATCTTACCGATGCACCACGTAAACAAGGGCAGACCGATGCAGAACGTAAAGTAGATCTTACCGATGCACCACGTAATCTCGATCTTACCGATGCACCACGTAATCTCCATCTTACCGATGCACCACGTGAACTGGATCTTACCGATGCAGAACGTGAATTGGATCTTACCGATGCAGAACGTGAATTGGATCTTACCGATGCACCACGTAAACTCGATCATACCGATGCACCACGTAATCTCGGGCAGACCGATGCACAACGTAAATGACGATCGGGACCGGGGCGATCGGTCGTATCTGACACCGCCGGCTCGGTTCTAACATCGTCAATGAGTCGGGGTTGTAAAAAAGGACGTGAACATTTTTCCTTATAAAAATCAAACCCGACCATGGATTTTGATTCTGATTGTTGATTATCGCTACTAGAACATATAAGGAGGCAACCAAATCAAATTTGAGAAAATTCCACGATCAGAAAATTTTTTTCGAAAAAAAAAAAAAATCGTAATCACCTCGGTCATGGCGAGTTATTTTCCGTATTTCATTCCACAATCAACGTACAACATAGAAGAAATCATCTCTCTAACTATCCTGGTTCAAAAGTTGTATCGGAACATTTCACGTCGTAATATCTCGCCAAGTCCAGACCTCGGCGATAGGTAGTATCTGACACCGTCCGCTCGGGACTGACATCGACTTGGACTCGGGCTGATGATGGGGAGGCGTTTAAGGACGTGAACATTTTTCCTTATAAAAATTAAAGTCGACAATGAATATTGATTCTGATTACTGATTTACGCTTTAAAAACACATTAGAAGGCAACCAAATCGAATTTGAGGAAATTCCACGATCAGAAAATTTTTTTCGAAAAAAAAAAAAATCCGAAAAATATTTTTCGATTCCGATTACTGATTTACTCTTTTAGAACACATTAGGAGGCAACCAAATCAAATTTGAGAAAATTCCACAATCAGAAAATTTTTTTCGAAAAAAAAAAAAATTCGAGGACACCTCGGTCATGGCAAGTTATTTCCCACAATCCATTCCCCGATCCACGTACATCCCAGAAAAAATCATCTCTCTAACTATCCTGGTTCAAAAGTTGTATCGGAACATTTTCACGTCGAAAATATATCTCTAAGTCCAAACCGATGCACCACGTAAACTAGGGCAGACCGATGCACCACGTAATATCGGGCAGACCGATGCAGAACGTAAACTCGATCATACCGATGCTTCACGTAATCTCGATCTTACCGATGCACCACGTAAACAAGGGCAGACCGATGCAGAACGTAAAGTAGATCTTACCGATGCACCACGTAATCTCGATCTTACCGATGCACCACGTAATCTCCATCTTACCGATGCACCACGTGAACTGGATCTTACCGATGCACCACGTAATCTCAATCTTACCGATGCACCACGTGAACTGGATCTTACCGATGCAGAACGTGAATTGGATCTTACCGATGCACCACGTAAACTCGATCTTACCGATGCACCACGTAATCTCGATCTTACCGATGCACCACGTGAACTGGATCTTACCGATGCAGAACGTGAATTGGATCTTACCGATGCACCACGTAAACTCGATCTTACCGATGCACCACGTAATCTCAATCTTACCGATGCACCACGTGAACTGGATCTTACCGATGCAGAACGTGAATTGGATCTTACCGATGCACCACGTAAACTCGATCTTACCGATGCACCACGTAATCTCAATCTTACCGATGCACCACGTGAACTGGATCTTACCGATGCAGAACGTGAATTGGATCTTACCGATGCACCACGTAAACTCGATCTTACCGATGCACCACGTAATCTCGATCTTACCGATGCACCACGTGAACTGGATCTTACCGATGCAGAACGTGAATTGGATCTTACCGATGCACCACGTAAACTCGATCTTACCGATGCACCACGTAATCTCAATCTTACCGATGCATCACGTAATCTCGATCTTACCGATGCAGAACGTAAACTCGATCATACCGATGCACCACGTTATCTCGGCAGACCGATGCAGAACGTAAAAAAAAAGCTTACAGCACGCGGTGTTCCCAAGCGGTCACCCATCCAAGTACTAACCGCGCCCGACGCTGCTTGGCTTCAGTGTTCTGACGAGAACTGGCAATTTCAGCGTGGTATGGCCGTAAACAACAAATATAGCGATATTTTCTATGATATCTCACTTTTTGGGAGCGGAAAGGACGTGAACGTTTTTCCTTATAAAAAATGAAATAACTTTTGGATATTAATTCTGATTGTTGATTTAAGTTTTAAGAACACATTAGGACATATCTCAATGAAATTTGAGGGATTTCCGAAATCGAAAAATATTTTTCGAAAAAAAAAAAAAATCCCAGAAGACCTCGGTCATCTCAAGTTTATTTCCATATTCTATTACACAATCAACGTACATCACAAAAGGAACCATCTCTCTAACTATCACAGTTAAATTTTTGTATCGGAACATTTCACGTCGGAATATCTCGCTAAGTCCAGACCGGGGAGATCGGTCGCATTTGACACCGTCCGCTCCGGTCTAACATCGTCTTGGAGTCGGGGTAACGATGGAGAGGCGTTTAAGGACGTGAACATTTTTCCTTATAAAAATTAAAGTCGACAATGAATATTGATTCTGATTACTGATTTACTCTTTTAGTACACATTAGAAGGCAACGCAATCAGATTTGAGGAAATTTCAAGATCAGAAAATTTTTTTCGAAAAAAAAAAAAATTCAAGAACACCTGGGTCATGGCAAGTTATTTCCCACAATCCATTCCACAATCAACGTACAACATAGAAGAAATCATCTCTCTAACTATCCTGGTTCAAAAGTTGTATCGGAACATTTCACGTCGAAATACCTCGCCAAGTCCAGACCGGGGCGATAGGTAGTATCTGACACCGTCCGCTCGGGACTGACATCGACTTGGACTCGGGCTAATGATGGGGAGGCGTTTAAGGACGTGAACATTTTTCCTTATAAAAATTAAAGTCGACAATGAATATTGATTCTGATTACTGATTTACGCTTTAAAAACACATTAGAAGGCAACCAAATCAAATTTGAGGAAATTCCAAAATCAGAAAATTTTTTTTCAAAAAAAAAAAAATCCGAAAAATATTTTTCGATTCTGATTACTGATTTACTCTTTTAGAACACATTAGAAGGCAACGAAATCAAATTTGAGTGAAATCCAAAATCAGAAAATATTTTTCGAAAAAAAAAAAAAAATTCGAGAACACCTCGGTCATGGCAAGTTATTTTCCACAATCCATTCCCCAATCAACGTACATCCCAGAAAAAATCATCTCTCTAACTATCCTGGTTCAAAAGTTGTATCGGAACATTTTCACGTCGAAAATATATCTCAGAGTCCAGACCGATGCAGAACGTAAACTCGATCATACCGATGCTTCACGTAATCTCGATCTTACCGATGCACAACGTAAACTAGATCACACCGATGCAGAACGTAAACTCGATCATACCGATGCACCACGTAAACTCAGGCAGACCGATGCAGAACGTGAACTCGATCTTACCGATGCACCACGTAATCTCGATCTTACCGATGCACCACGTAAACTCGGGCAGACCGATGCAGAACGTGAACTCGATCTTACCGATGCACCACGTAAACTAGGGCTGACCGATGCATCACGTAAACGACGATCGAGAGGCGCGAAAGGACGTGAACGTTTTTCATTATAAAAATTGAAATAAATGATAAATAATGATTCTGATTGTTGGTTATCATTTTTAATAAGCATTAGGAGGCAACCAAATGAAATTTGAGGAAATTCCGATAATAGAAAATTTTTTCGAAAAAAAAAAAAAATTCATGAAATCCTCGGTCATCGCAAAATATTTACCATATTCTGTTCGATAATCAACGTATATTTAAGAAGGAATCATATCTGTATCTATCTTGGTTCAAATTTTGTATCGGAACATTTTGACCAAAGTCCGAGCTTCGGCCGAAACAGACACCGCTGACCTGGCCTATCGATCGACCGAGAGTCGGGGATAGAGCGTAAGTGTTGTCTGGAGGGGAACCCTGTGCTCTCCTGACATATATAGGGAAGGTGGTCGCGTTGGGCGATGCAGAACGTTTGGATCGGGAATTATATTTTTGGTTCAGCTATTGGAATATGGTTTATTGTTGGTATATATTGGCGAAATAACGTTCTTACTGACTGGGGATATTCATAAAAATGAGTCCGGAGATTTTCAGATCGAAGTCCGAGTGATCCGACTTGGAAGGCGTGTTGGGTGGGTCGAGATGGCTTAGATAGATCAGACGAGGCGGGCTAAGTGTTGACGTCATGCATCGGTCCATTTTCAGATTGAGTCCGAGTAATCCGACTTTGAAAGAGTGTTGGGTGCGTCGAGACTGTTTAGATAGATCGGACGAGGCGGACTAGGTGTTAACGACATGCATCGGTATATTTTCTGATCGGAGTCCGAAGAAATCGGCCCTAGTAGGCGCAGCGGACGGTCGAGACGGCCTCGGTGGGTCGGATCGATCGGGAAAAGTTTGCTAAATCGTGTCTGGAGGGGAACCTTGGGTTCTCCTGACATATATAGGGGATAAGGTTTGGGTGAACGATTCTTCACGTAAAAGTTGAGTAATTTATTTTTCGATAAGCTTTTGGATATTGATGAGAAGTATATGTATATCTTCGATTAAAAGAATTCTTACCGTCTCCATGTATATTATATTAGATATATAAGAAATAGTTAACGTGATGCATCGGCCGATTTCCGGATCGGAGTTCGAGAGATGCGACTTTCGATGCGCGATGGGTGGTTCGAGACGGCCTAGATCGATCGGACGAGGCGGACTAGGTGTTAACGACATGCATCGGCGGATTTTCTGATCGGAGTCCGAAGAAATCAGCTCTAGTAGGCGCGGCGAACGGTCGAAACGGCCTCGATCGATCGGACGAGGCGGACTAGGTGTTAACGACATGCATCGGCGGATTTTCTGATCGGAGTCCGAAGAAATCAGCTCTAGTAGGCGCGGCGAACGGTCGAAACGGCCTCGGTGGGTCGGATCGATCGGGAAAAGTTTGCTAAATCGTGTCTGGAGGGGAATCCGGGGTTCTCCTGACATATATAGAAGGGGTGGAGAATGGGTCCTGTCCTAGACTGTTTGGAGTTCTTTTTAGGATGATATTCAGTTGGTAAGTGGTAGACCCGAATCCGACCTCGGCGTTTGGGTACTGGCAAGGTGTGTTGGTTTCGGCTTTCGCATCTTGGGTCGCTTTCGTCAACCTCATGCAGCGAGGTCGCGGTCCGCTTCGTCTCTTTGTAGTCGAATGGCCTTTAAGCGACCAACCTTAAAATCGTGATCCTCTGCCCGTTGCGGGTTATGTTCACAAAAAATTTGCAACCACTCAATTCGTTCCGAGCGACAAATATTGTTGAATCTCGAATCACCGTGTCGTTATATTCACATGTATAGCGAAGGGTCGAGATGGAATGTGTATAAGAAATTAGTTGATAGCCGGGGGTTCGTATTATATATGGACGCCTTGGCGAGGGATTGTTTCTAGAAACTTTCTCATTTTTGATCGGTGTTTTGTCCGAGATGATGATGATGTATATATAGCTTGAGTCTCATGCTGACTGGGGGCTGTTACGTCGT
>NC_059508.1:30625974-30628474 GCF_914767665.1 Harmonia axyridis
TGTCGGCGTTTGTGGTTGGGCGAAGTTCCTTGACGGAACGAGGAGCCGGCTGCTTATGCTGACGTTCGTGGTTGGGCGAAGTCTTGTGATATCCTCGAAACGAGGAGCCGGCCGCACGTGTGTGCAGCCTTCGTTGTAGGTCCATGTTTAGAGATGCTCACGAAATGAGGAGCCGGCCGCTTATGTCGGCGTTTGTGGTTGGGCGAAGTTCCTTGATGGAACGAGGAGCCGGCTGCTTATGCTGACGTTCGTAGTTGGGCGAAGTCTCGTGATGTGCTCGGAATAAGGATTCGAAGCGCTTGGATTGCCGCGTTCGTGGCTGGGCGAAGTTTCGTGTTTGGCACGGAACGAGGAGCCGGCTGCAGGTTTTAAAGATTCTCGCCCGAAATCGATCAGTCGTTACCGTTGTCTACGGACTTCGGTAGGACGATCTATTCCAGGGACGAAGACGTCGACGTTGTGCGACGCCCGTTACATTAGCGTTTTTATGCTCTTTCGGGATTGTCTGCGACGTTTGTCTCCGTCCGAATTTTTTACGATAATTGTCACTAGATTAGTACGCAAACTAGTTGAACCGAAGATTTTGCGCCGATCGACTGACGTATTGACCCTTCAGTGGGTCGTCTCAGTCATTGGAATGTCATTCTCGAGGAGGTTCGCAGTTGGCGTCTCGTATTTCGAGGGAAAGTCCATTGCGACTAGTACCGAGAAATCGAACATAAAAGATTACCCTGAACGGTGGATCACTTGGCTCGTGGGTCGATGAAGAACGCAGCTAATTGCGCGTCAACATGCGAACTGCAGGACACATGAACATCGACATTTCGAACGCACATTGCGGTCCTCGGACACTGTCCTCGGACCACTCCTGACTGAGGGTCGGTTCCATTACAAAGACTGCCCGGCCAGACGTTATGGCTTGACGAAGTGACGACGTAAAGGTCGTCTAACGTTGATCCTGTACCGAAGGTCATTTGGGCGAGTTGGACGGTTTGCCGCGTGACGATCAACGTTCTGTCGTTTCGACGCCTCGTGTGTTGGAATGATGAGGAGTTGTTTTCGTAACGCGCCGTCTTGAATTGCGAAAGCATATATTGTGGTGTCGTGGTATTGCTCGATCTGCGCCCATGACTGTAGACATGCGATCGTCGTGTCCGAGAAATCTGAACGACGTCCGATCGCTTTAATGTGCCAGTTGTCGCGCGTTGCGGATGAGCTTTCATGAGCGCACCCCCGAAACACCGAAGCACTTTGCTTGGATTCGCATGATCCGCCATACGGAGCAGGAGATAATAGACGCCTTTGAGTAGGCTAACTCCCTCGCGTAAGGTACGTGATTTTATGAGCCGCCAAAGGTTAGTTTCGGAACGTTTCGATGATTTGAACATACGACCTCAGGACAGGTGAGACTACCCGCTGAATTTAAGCATATTATTAAGCGGAGGAAAAGAAACTAACTAGGATTCCCTTAGTAGCGGCGAGCGAACAGGGATTAGCCCAGCACTGAATCCCGCGATCGTAACCGGTCGCCGGGAGATGTGGTGTTTGGAAGGATCCATTATCTGGCGAGTTCGCGGCGCGTTCAAGTCCATCTTGAATGGGGCCATCGCCCATAGAGGGTGCCAGGCCCGTAGCGACCGCTGCGGCTTGCTAGAGGATCTCTTCTTAGAGTCGGGTTGCTTGAGAGTGCAGCCCTAAGTGGGTGGTAAACTCCATCTAAGGCTAAATATAACCACGAGACCGATAGCGAACAAGTACCGTGAGGGAAAGTTGAAAAGAACTTTGAAGAGAGAGTTCAAGAGTACGTGAAACCGTTCAGGGGTAAACCTGAGAAACCCGAAAGGTCGAATGGGGAGATTCATTCGCGCCTGTTGTTGGGATTTACTGACTGTGGAAACGGCGACGTTCGCGTTGGCTGTTCCCTTCGGTTCATCTCCGGCTTCGGACGCGTGCACTTCTCCCCTAGTAGGTCGTCGCGATCCGTTGGGTGCTGTTCTACGGTCTCGAGTGTAGCCCGTGAGCTCGGATTTTCCGATGTTTACGGACACTGGGTTTCCGAACAGCTCGCTCGACGGTTTACTGATGGCGGGAGGCCGCGACTTAGTTCGCGTCCGGCCCGTGGCAAGTATGTGAATTGTGATGGCGATCGGACCTAGTGCCGATTCCGTCCGTTTGCGACTGTTCGCCGCGGTGTTCTTGGACAGACCTCTTGAAACGCCGATCAGCGACGCTATTGCTTTGGGTACTTTCAGGACCCGTCTTGAAACACGGACCAGGAGTCTAGCGTGTGCGCGAGTCATTGGGAATCACTAAACCTAAAGGCGCAATGAAAGTAACGGTTCACTTTATGTGAACTAAGGGAAGATGGTCGGTCTCCATGACTGACCCGCATTCCCGGGGCGCCTCATTCTCATTGCGAGAGGAGGCGCACCAAGAGCGTACACGCTGGGACCCGAAAGATGGTGAACTATGCCTGGTCAGGACGAAGTCAGGGGAAACC
>NC_059508.1:30633474-30638227 GCF_914767665.1 Harmonia axyridis
TTCCACAATCAGAAAATTTTTTTCGAAAAAAAAAAAAAAATTCGAGAACACCTCGGTCATGGCAAGTTATTTCCCACAATCCATTCCCCAATCAACGTACATCCCAGAAAAAATCATCTCTCTAACTATCCTAGTTCAAAAGTTGTATCGGAACATTTTCACGTCGAAAATATATCTCTAAGTCCAGACCGATGCACCACGTAATCTCGGGCAGACCGATGCACAACGTAAATGACGATCGGGACCGGGGCGATCGGTCGTATCTGACACCGCCGGCTCGGTTCTAACATCGTCAATGAGTCGGGGTTGTAAAAAAGGACGTGAACATTTTTCCTTATAAAAATCAAAACCCGACCATGGATTTTGATTCTGATTGTTGATTATCGCTACTAGAACATATAAGGGAGGCAACCAAATCAAATTTGAGAAAATTCCACGATCAGAAAATTTTTTTCGAAAAAAAAAAAAAATCGTAATCACCTCGGTCATGGCGAGTTATTTTCCGTATTTCATTCCACAATCAACGTACAACATAGAAGAAATCATCTCTCTAACTATCCTGGTTCAAAAGTTGTATCGGAACATTTCACGTCGTAATATCTCGCCAAGTCCAGACCTCGGCGATAGGTAGTATCTGACACCGTCCGCTCGGGACTGACATCGACTTGGACTCGGGCTGATGATGGGGAGCGTTTAAGGACGTGAACATTTTTCCTTATAAAAATTAAAGTCGACAATGAATATTGATTCTGATTACTGATTTACGCTTTAAAAACACATTAGAAGGCAACCAAATCGAATTTGAGGAATTCCACGATCAGAAAATTTTTTTCGAAAAAAAAAAAAAATCCGAAAAATATTTTTCGATTCCGATTACTGATTTACTCTTTTAGAACACATTAGGAGGCAACCAAATCAAATTTGAGAAAATTCCACAATCAGAAAATTTTTTTCGAAAAAAAAAAAAAATTCGAGGGCACCTCGGTCATGGCAAGTTATTTCCCACAATCCATTCCCCGATCCACGTACATCCCAGAAAAAATCATCTCTCTAACTATCCTGGTTCAAAAGTTGTATCGGAACATTTTCACGTCGAAAATATATCTCTAAGTCCAAACCGATGCACCACGTAAACTAGGGCAGACCGATGCACCACGTAATATCGGGCAGACCGATGCAGAACGTAAACTCGATCATACCGATGCTTCACGTAATCTCGATCTTACCGATGCACCACGTAAACAAGGGCAGACCGATGCAGAACGTAAAGTAGATCTTACCGATGCACCACGTAATCTCGATCTTACCGATGCACCACGTAATCTCCATCTTACCGATGCACCACGTGAACTGGATCTTACCGATGCAGAACGTGAATTGGATCTTACCGATGCAGAACGTAAACTCGATCATACCGATGCACCACGTAATCTCGGGCAGACCGATGCACAACGTAATGACGATCGGGACCGGGGCGATCGGTCGTATCTGACACCGCCGGCTCGGTTCTAACATCGTCAATGAGTCGGGGGTGTAAAAAAGGACGTGAACATTTTTCCTTATAAAAATCAAACCCGACCATGGATTTTGATTCTGATTGTTGATTATCGCTACTAGAACATATAAGGAGGCAACCAAATCAAATTTGAGAAAATTCCACGATCAGAAAATTTTTTTCGAAAAAAAAAAAAAATCGTAATCACCTCGGTCATGGCGAGTTATTTTCCGTATTTCATTCCACAATCAACGTACAACATAGAAGAAATCATCTCTCTAACTATCTGGTTCAAAAGTTGTATCGGAACATTTCACGTCGTAATATCTCGCCAAGTCCAGACCTCGGCGATAGGTAGTATCTGACACCGTCCGCTCGGGACTGACATCGACTTGGACTCGGGCTGATGATGGGGAGGCGTTTAAGGACGTGAACATTTTTCCTTATAAAAATTAAAGTCGACAATGAATATTGATTCTGATTACTGATTTACGCTTTAAAAAACACATTAGAAGGCAACCAAATCGAATTTGAGGAAATTCCACGATCAGAAAATTTTTTTCGAAAAAAAAAAAAAATCCGAAAAATATTTTTCGATTCCGATTACTGATTTACTCTTTTAGAACACATTAGGAGGCAACCAAATCAAATTTGAGAAAATTCCACAATCAGAAAATTTTTTTCGAAAAAAAAAAAAAATTCGAGGACACCTCGGTCATGGCAAGTTATTTCCCACAATCCATTCCCCGATCCACGTACATCCAGAAAAAATCATCTCTCTAACTATCCTGGTTCAAAAGTTGTATCGGAACATTTTCACGTCGAAAATATATCTCTAAGTCCAAACCGATGCACCACGTAAACTAGGGCAGACCGATGCAGAACGTAAACTCGATCATACCGATGCTTCACGTAATCTCGATCTTACCGATGCACCACGTAAACAAGGGCAGACCGATGCAGAACGTAAAGTAGATCTTACCGATGCACCACGTAATCTCGATCTTACCGATGCACCACGTAATCTCCATCTTACCGATGCACCACGTGAACTGGATCTTACCGATGCACCACGTAATCTCAATCTTACCGATGCACCACGTGAACTGGATCTTACCGATGCAGAACGTGAATTGGATCTTACCGATGCACCACGTAAACTCGATCTTACCGATGCACCACGTAATCTCGATCTTACCGATGCACCACGTGAACTGGATCTTACCGATGCAGAACGTGAATTGGATCTTACCGATGCACCACGTAAACTCGATCTTACCGATGCACCACGTAATCTCAATCTTACCGATGCACCACGTGAACTGGATCTTACCGATGCAGAACGTGAATTGGATCTTACCGATGCACCACGTAAACTCGATCTTACCGATGCACCACGTAATCTCAATCTTACCGATGCACCACGTGAACTGGATCTTACCGATGCAGAACGTGAATTGGATCTTACCGATGCACCACGTAAACTCGATCTTACCGATGCACCACGTAATCTCGATCTTACCGATGCACCACGTGAACTGGATCTTACCGATGCAGAACGTGAATTGGATCTTACCGATGCACCACGTAAACTCGATCTTACCGATGCACCACGTAATCTCAATCTTACCGATGCATCACGTAATCTCGATCTTACCGATGCAGAACGTAAACTCGATCATACCGATGCACCACGTTATCTCGGCAGACCGATGCAGAACGTAAAAAAAAAGCTTACAGCACGCGGTGTTCCCAAGCGGTCACCCATCCAAGTACTAACCGCGCCCGACGCTGCTTGGCTTCAGTGTTCAATTTCAATTCAATTTCAAATGGGCTTTATTTGTCTTTGTGATAGTTACAGATATGTGCCTATATAGGCCATGTTAATCAACAATAATGGTTTATATACAGTTCCTACCAGATAATTCTGGTATTATCAGTTACATTTCATATACATATAATAAAAAAATTTTTAAGTAATTTCAGGGTGTTTGGGAATTTTTGTTTGATATCGTATATTTATTTATTTTATTATAATACGGGGATTTTCAGGAAAAATTTAGGAATAAAAAACCTGATATAAATAATTTGGGGAGGGATGGGGGGTGGGTTGGGGATATATATATACAGTTATGTACAGTTTTAGCATTTACAAATTTTTATATACAATTTTATATACATGTCTGGGAAGGGGTTCCCGTTATGCTAAACGGCGATTCTCAATTCAGCTAACGGCCGCCATTTGCTAGTCGTGGCCAGTCCCCATTTCTCGTAGCACCGTTCGTGTCGCTGTTGGGTCTAGTACCCGTAGGACCGATTGGTTGTTACGATAACAGGGCGATGGATACGCCATTCGCATTGGCTGCCGCTACCTTTCGTTGTGATTCGTCGTCAAGACATATTTTTCAAAATGTCGGTATGTGACATGGCCGGTCTTGGAAGATGGCGGTTTCATAGGGGTTTTTGGGTGTTTGGGGTGGGTTTTTAGGGAGGTTTAAGGAATATGGGAAGGAATTGGTACGGGAGGGGGTGAGGGGATGCGTGGAGTCGCGTTTTCGTAATTTGTCTTGTCAGTGCGTTGGATTTACACTGGAATTCGTAGAAATCGCTAGATACTTTGTTTTAGGTACTCGCGGATGGTTGGAATATCCGCGAGTTCATGTAGTTTGGATATCCTAGTGTAATACGGCTTGCTCAAGGCCAATCTTAGGATTTTGTTTTTGAAGGTTTTGAATGGGCCTTATTGGAAAGGGCCTAAGGTGACAAAATGCCGGCGCAGCGTATGTGACTACTGGCCGGATGTATGTTTTGTAAATGAGCAATTTGTTTTTTTCATTCAGCATACTTTTACTGCACAATAGAGGATGCAGTATCTTTTTGATGGCGTATCCTTTATGGATTTGTGCTTTGATATGGCGGTGGAAATTTAGCCTTTCGTCCAATTCAATGCCCAGGTACTTAACGGAGCTTTTTGGAACAATTTCCGTATTATTGATTTTTAATTTGTCTAAGATTACTTTTTCATTCCGTCTTCTGCTAAACACGATCTGCTCTGCTTTGGTCTCATTCAGTTTTATTTTCCATCTGTCGAAGTAATTGATAAGTACTTCGAGATGGTTTTTCAGCTCGCGATTGGCGTCTTTCAGCGCTGGATGAGTGGGCATATATGGCCGTGTCATCCGCGAAGAGGCGATTTTTGTTTTGTTATGTTTCGGGATATCCTGGACGTAGATATTGAATAATCTAGGTCCAAGGACT
>NC_059508.1:30648427-30660927 GCF_914767665.1 Harmonia axyridis
AAATTCGAGGACACCTCGGTCATGGCAAGTTATTTCCCACAATCCATTCCCCGATCCACGTACATCCCAGAAAAAATCATCTCTCTAACTATCCTGGTTCAAAAGTTGTATCGGAACATTTTCACGTCGAAAATATATCTCTAAGTCCAAACCGATGCACCACGTAAACTAGGGCAGACCGATGCACCACGTAATATCGGGCAGACCGATGCAGAACGTAAACTCGATCATACCGATGCTTCACGTAATCTCGATCTTACCGATGCACCACGTAAACAAGGGCAGACCGATGCAGAACGTAAAGTAGATCTTACCGATGCACCACGTAATCTCGATCTTACCGATGCACCACGTAATCTCCATCTTACCGATGCACCACGTGAACTGGATCTTACCGATGCAGAACGTGAATTGGATCTTACCGATGCAGAACGTGAATTGGATCTTACCGATGCACCACGTAAACTCGATCATACCGATGCACCACGTAATCTCGGGCAGACCGATGCACAACGTAAATGACGATCGGGACCGGGGCGATCGGTCGTATCTGACACCGCCGGCTCGGTTCTAACATCGTCAATGAGTCGGGGTTGTAAAAAAGGACGTGAACATTTTTCCTTATAAAAATCAAACCCGACCATGGATTTTGATTCTGATTGTTGATTATCGCTACTAGAACATATAAGGAGGCAACCAAATCAAATTTGAGAAAATTCCACGATCAGAAAATTTTTTTCGAAAAAAAAAAAAAATCGTAATCACCTCGGTCATGGCGAGTTATTTTCCGTATTTCATTCCACAATCAACGTACAACATAGAAGAAATCATCTCTCTAACTATCCTGGTTCAAAAGTTGTATCGGAACATTTCACGTCGTAATATCTCGCCAAGTCCAGACCTCGGCGATAGGTAGTATCTGACACCGTCCGCTCGGGACTGACATCGACTTGGACTCGGGCTGATGATGGGGAGGCGTTTAAGGACGTGAACATTTTTCCTTATAAAAATTAAAGTCGACAATGAATATTGATTCTGATTACTGATTTACGCTTTAAAAACACATTAGAAGGCAACCAAATCGAATTTGAGGAAATTCCACGATCAGAAAATTTTTTTCGAAAAAAAAAAAAATCCGAAAAATATTTTTCGATTCCGATTACTGATTTACTCTTTTAGAACACATTAGGAGGCAACCAAATCAAATTTGAGAAAATTCCACAATCAGAAAATTTTTTTCGAAAAAAAAAAAAATTCGAGGACACCTCGGTCATGGCAAGTTATTTCCCACAATCCATTCCCCGATCCACGTACATCCCAGAAAAAATCATCTCTCTAACTATCCTGGTTCAAAAGTTGTATCGGAACATTTTCACGTCGAAAATATATCTCTAAGTCCAAACCGATGCACCACGTAAACTAGGGCAGACCGATGCACCACGTAATATCGGGCAGACCGATGCAGAACGTAAACTCGATCATACCGATGCTTCACGTAATCTCGATCTTACCGATGCACCACGTAAACAAGGGCAGACCGATGCAGAACGTAAAGTAGATCTTACCGATGCACCACGTAATCTCGATCTTACCGATGCACCACGTAATCTCCATCTTACCGATGCACCACGTGAACTGGATCTTACCGATGCAGAACGTGAATTGGATCTTACCGATGCAGAACGTGAATTGGATCTTACCGATGCACCACGTAAACTCGATCATACCGATGCACCACGTAATCTCGGGCAGACCGATGCACAACGTAAATGACGATCGGGACCGGGGCGATCGGTCGTATCTGACACCGCCGGCTCGGTTCTAACATCGTCAATGAGTCGGGGTTGTAAAAAAGGACGTGAACATTTTTCCTTATAAAAATCAAACCCGACCATGGATTTTGATTCTGATTGTTGATTATCGCTACTAGAACATATAAGGAGGCAACCAAATCAAATTTGAGAAAATTCCACGATCAGAAAATTTTTTTCGAAAAAAAAAAAAAATCGTAATCACCTCGGTCATGGCGAGTTATTTTCCGTATTTCATTCCACAATCAACGTACAACATAGAAGAAATCATCTCTCTAACTATCCTGGTTCAAAAGTTGTATCGGAACATTTCACGTCGTAATATCTCGCCAAGTCCAGACCTCGGCGATAGGTAGTATCTGACACCGTCCGCTCGGGACTGACATCGACTTGGACTCGGGCTGATGATGGGGAGGCGTTTAAGGACGTGAACATTTTTCCTTATAAAAATTAAAGTCGACAATGAATATTGATTCTGATTACTGATTTACGCTTTAAAAACACATTAGAAGGCAACCAAATCGAATTTGAGGAAATTCCACGATCAGAAAATTTTTTTCGAAAAAAAAAAAAATCCGAAAAATATTTTTCGATTCCGATTACTGATTTACTCTTTTAGAACACATTAGGAGGCAACCAAATCAAATTTGAGAAAATTCCACAATCAGAAAATTTTTTTCGAAAAAAAAAAAAATTCGAGGACACCTCGGTCATGGCAAGTTATTTCCCACAATCCATTCCCCGATCCACGTACATCCCAGAAAAAATCATCTCTCTAACTATCCTGGTTCAAAAGTTGTATCGGAACATTTTCACGTCGAAAATATATCTCTAAGTCCAAACCGATGCACCACGTAAACTAGGGCAGACCGATGCACCACGTAATATCGGGCAGACCGATGCAGAACGTAAACTCGATCATACCGATGCTTCACGTAATCTCGATCTTACCGATGCACCACGTAAACAAGGGCAGACCGATGCAGAACGTAAAGTAGATCTTACCGATGCACCACGTAATCTCGATCTTACCGATGCACCACGTAATCTCCATCTTACCGATGCACCACGTGAACTGGATCTTACCGATGCAGAACGTGAATTGGATCTTACCGATGCAGAACGTGAATTGGATCTTACCGATGCACCACGTAAACTCGATCATACCGATGCACCACGTAATCTCGGGCAGACCGATGCACAACGTAAATGACGATCGGGACCGGGGCGATCGGTCGTATCTGACACCGCCGGCTCGGTTCTAACATCGTCAATGAGTCGGGGTTGTAAAAAAGGACGTGAACATTTTTCCTTATAAAAATCAAACCCGACCATGGATTTTGATTCTGATTGTTGATTATCGCTACTAGAACATATAAGGAGGCAACCAAATCAAATTTGAGAAAATTCCACGATCAGAAAATTTTTTTCGAAAAAAAAAAAAAATCGTAATCACCTCGGTCATGGCGAGTTATTTTCCGTATTTCATTCCACAATCAACGTACAACATAGAAGAAATCATCTCTCTAACTATCCTGGTTCAAAAGTTGTATCGGAACATTTCACGTCGTAATATCTCGCCAAGTCCAGACCTCGGCGATAGGTAGTATCTGACACCGTCCGCTCGGGACTGACATCGACTTGGACTCGGGCTGATGATGGGGAGGCGTTTAAGGACGTGAACATTTTTCCTTATAAAAATTAAAGTCGACAATGAATATTGATTCTGATTACTGATTTACGCTTTAAAAACACATTAGAAGGCAACCAAATCGAATTTGAGGAAATTCCACGATCAGAAAATTTTTTTCGAAAAAAAAAAAAATCCGAAAAATATTTTTCGATTCCGATTACTGATTTACTCTTTTAGAACACATTAGGAGGCAACCAAATCAAATTTGAGAAAATTCCACAATCAGAAAATTTTTTTCGAAAAAAAAAAAAATTCGAGGACACCTCGGTCATGGCAAGTTATTTCCCACAATCCATTCCCCGATCCACGTACATCCCAGAAAAAATCATCTCTCTAACTATCCTGGTTCAAAAGTTGTATCGGAACATTTTCACGTCGAAAATATATCTCTAAGTCCAAACCGATGCACCACGTAAACTAGGGCAGACCGATGCACCACGTAATATCGGGCAGACCGATGCAGAACGTAAACTCGATCATACCGATGCTTCACGTAATCTCGATCTTACCGATGCACCACGTAAACAAGGGCAGACCGATGCAGAACGTAAAGTAGATCTTACCGATGCACCACGTAATCTCGATCTTACCGATGCACCACGTAATCTCCATCTTACCGATGCACCACGTGAACTGGATCTTACCGATGCACCACGTAATCTCAATCTTACCGATGCACCACGTGAACTGGATCTTACCGATGCAGAACGTGAATTGGATCTTACCGATGCACCACGTAAACTCGATCTTACCGATGCACCACGTAATCTCGATCTTACCGATGCACCACGTGAACTGGATCTTACCGATGCAGAACGTGAATTGGATCTTACCGATGCACCACGTAAACTCGATCTTACCGATGCACCACGTAATCTCAATCTTACCGATGCACCACGTGAACTGGATCTTACCGATGCAGAACGTGAATTGGATCTTACCGATGCACCACGTAAACTCGATCTTACCGATGCACCACGTAATCTCAATCTTACCGATGCACCACGTGAACTGGATCTTACCGATGCAGAACGTGAATTGGATCTTACCGATGCACCACGTAAACTCGATCTTACCGATGCACCACGTAATCTCGATCTTACCGATGCACCACGTGAACTGGATCTTACCGATGCAGAACGTGAATTGGATCTTACCGATGCACCACGTAAACTCGATCTTACCGATGCACCACGTAATCTCAATCTTACCGATGCATCACGTAATCTCGATCTTACCGATGCAGAACGTAAACTCGATCATACCGATGCACCACGTTATCTCGGCAGACCGATGCAGAACGTAAAAAAAAAGCTTACAGCACGCGGTGTTCCCAAGCGGTCACCCATCCAAGTACTAACCGCGCCCGACGCTGCTTGGCTTCAGTGTTCAATTTCAATTTCAAATGGGCTTTATTTGTCTTTGTGATAGTTACAGATATGTGCCTATATAGGCCATGTTAATCAACAATAAGGGTTTATATACAGTTCCTACCAGATAATTCTGGTATTATCAGTTACATTTCATATACATATAATAAAAAATTTTTAAGTAATTTCAGGGTGTTTGGGAATTTTTGTTTGATATCGTATATTTATTTATTTTATTATAATAGGGGATTTTCAGGAAAAATTTAGGAATAAAAAACCTGATATAAATAATTTGGGGAGGGATGGGGGGTGGGTTGGGGATATATATATACAGTTATGTACAGTTTTAGCATTTATAAATTTTTATATACAATTTTATATACATGTCTGGGAAGGGGTTCCCGTTATGCTAAACGGCGATTCTCAATTCAGCTAACGGCCGCCATTTGCTAGTCGTGGCCAGTCCCCATTTCTCGTAGCACCGTTCGTGTCGCTGTTGGGTCTAGTACCCGTAGGACCGATTGGTTGTTACGATAACAGGGCGATGGATACGCCATTCGCATTGGCTGCCGCTACCTTTCGTTGTGATTCGTCGTCAAGACATATTTTTCAAAATGTCGGTATGTGACATGGCCGGTCTTGGAAGATGGCGGTTTTCATAGGGGTTTTTGGGTGTTTGGGGTAGGTTTTTAGGGAGGTTTAAGGAATATGGGAAGGAATTGGTACGGGAGGGGGTGAGGGGATGCGTGGAGTCGCGTTTTCGTAATTTGTCTTGTCAGTGCGTTGGATTTACACTGGAATTCGTAGAAATCGCTAGATACTTTGTTTAGGTACTCGCGGATGGTTGGAATATCCGCGAGTTCATGTAGTTTGGATATCCTAGTGTAATACGGCTTGCTCAAGGCCAATCTTAGGATTTTGTTTTGAAGGTTTTGAATGGGCCTTATTGGAAAGGGCCTAAGGTGACAAAATGCCGGCGCAGCGTATGTGACTACTGGCCGGATGTATGTTTTGTAAATGAGCAATTTGTTTTTTTCATTCAGCATACTTTTACTGCACAATAGAGGATGCAGTATCTTTTTGATGGCGTATCCTTTATGGATTTGTGCTTTGATATGGCGGTGGAAATTTAGCCTTTCGTCCAATTCAATGCCCAGGTACTTAACGGAGCTTTTTGGAACAATTTCCGTATTATTGATTTTTAATTTGTCTAAGATTACTTTTTCATTCCGTCTTCTGCTAAACACGATCTGCTCTGCTTTGGTCTCATTCAGTTTTATTTTCCATCTGTCGAAGTAATTGATAAGTACTTCGAGATGGTTTTTCAGCTCGCGATTGGCGTCTTCAGCGCTGGATGAGTGGGCATATATGGCCGTGTCATCCGCGAAGAGGGCGATTTTTGTTTTGTTATGTTTCGGGATATCCTGGACGTAGATATTGAATAATCTAGGTCCAAGGACTGATCCCTGCACAATTCCTGCTTTTATATTTTTGGGCGCGGATGTTTCATTCCCTACGCGTACTATGAATTTTCTGTTATTGAGATATGAGTAAATGGTCTTTATGAGGAATTTCGGGAATTTAAGTTTTATTAATTTGTAGGTCAGCCCCTCTATCCAAACTTTGTCGAACGCCTTTTCGATGTCGAGGAGGAGCATGACCGTGTGGTTTTTATTATTGAAACTATTTATTACGTCAACTACGATTCGGCAGATTTGCTGTGTCGAGCTGTGTTTTTCCTTGAAGCCAAATTGATGGTCATCGCGAATTTTATTGTTTTTCATAACTTGTTTTATTTTTCCTAACAGGATTTTCTCGGTCAGCTTGCTGAGGTTAGACAGTAGACTGATCGGACGGTAGTTGCCGGGAGAAGTTGTGACTTTCCCGGCTTTGGGGATAGGGGTTACTACTGCTGTTTTCCAACAGCTAGGCCAGTGTTGAAATTTGAATACAGCGTTTATGATGTAGTTCAGTTGAACTATGGCCTTTCTGGATAGGTTCCGGATCAGTCTATTGTCCACTTCGTCCTTTCCTGGAGCTTTGTTTAGTGGAAGCTTTTTAATTTCGTCCCGTATTTCCGATGGATTTGTTAATAGATGATTTTCGGGCTTTACGAAGCGGTTCGAATTTATAAAGTCTTCCACTCTTTTCCGTATGTCTGCTTGTTCTGGACTATCGGTCTGGGATATGTGGTGAGCGGTTTCGAAGTTTTCCGCAAGTACGTCCGCTTTTTCTTTATCGGTGATGTAATTCGCGGAATTTTGGACCAAGATGGGAACTTGGGAGAATTTTTGAATACTGGATTTGACTGTTTTCCAGAGATCTTTGTTATTAGAATTTAGCCTGGAGATTTTCTGTTCCCATCTTTCGTTCTGGAAAATTTTTATGTGGTTTCGGATTTCGCGGGTGTATGAGTTTAAGAGTGTTTTATCGACTTGTCTTTGGTGGGATTGCCACCTTTTTCTGATTTTATTCCTGAACTTGATCAAGTCGATAATATGGGCTGGTAGTTTTTCTGCTACTTCAGCTCTCGGTTTTTTGGAAATTGTTTTATCGCGGGCGTACTTGAGGGCCTTCGTAAACTTTTCAATTTCCCGTTCGATGTCGGAAGCAGTTTCGATTTTATTGTTGATAGTTATTTTACTATCTAATATTGTACGAAATTTTGCCCAATCAGCGTTCGAATAGTCGTACACTAATTTTGTTGGGTTTCTTTCGCTGCTATAATTGACCGAGAAGATCACTGGATTATGATCGGACCCTAACTGACAACTCGCGTCCGGGATACTATTCAAGTTAATATTCTTAGTGAGTATTAAATCGATAGTACTCGGAGCTTTTCCATTGTCTGGAAAATGAGTGTGTCCGTTAGGGATGTTCAAAATTACGTCATCATTAGCTTCAAGGAAACTGAATAGACGATTTCCATTGGTGTTTCTGCAGTTGCAGTTCCATTCTTCGTGTTTAGCATTTAGATCGCCTAGAACTATTACTTTATTTTTCCTAGAAAATAGGAATCTTAGGCAGTTGGTACTGAATTTGCGACTGGGGCTATTATACACCGCCGTTATGATTAAGTTGCCATCAATCTGGACGCTAGCGTTCTCTATTGTGCAGTTGATGGTAGGCAAAATGGTGGATGCGATAAGGTTCTTTACTAGTATAGCGATTCCACCGAATCCAGAGTTGTCTTGTCTGTCTTGCCTATATGTCTGGTATCCTTTAATGAAAAATTTGTGGTTGTTTTTCAGTTTTGTCTCGTTGATAGTCAGTATGTCTATTTGGTTGTAATTTAGAAAATTGGAGATCTCCAGGAATTTTTGGGAGACTCCATTCGCGTTCCAAGTCGCGATTTTTAATGACTTAGTCGTTTAAATTGAGGAAGAATTCCAGTATGACGTACTTTCTTTCGGCGGGGCTTGCATTTTGCAGCTGCTGGTTGAGTCTTTTGACGTCTGTCAGTAGTTGTCGTATGTCCACGTATTGGTTCAGTCTGTTGAACTCGCTTTTCAGCTCGTAAAACGCGTTTTGGAAGTTATTTGTGTTATTTGTGTCATGAGTTTTGTTTGTTGGGGGGGAAGTTGGGGTTTTGGGGGTGGTTTGGGGGTTGGCCATGCCACTTACCGGTTTTTGCTTGGCCTCTTGGGCCTTTCTCCTTTCTTCCCAGACATTCACGGCCGGGATTGGAGCTTCGCGGTAAACTTTGGGGGCGGCAGGGGCGGCGGTTTTGGCGTTCCTCGCCCTGCGGTTGCAGATGTTCACGTAAATCGCGCACTCGGTACTGTTTGCGGGGTGACTCCCGAAACAGTTCGCGCACTTTGCCGGCGTATTCATTGATTTTGGGCACTCGCGAGTCGCGTGATTTTCCGCGCACTTGAGGCAGTTTGGGGTCCTATGGCAGTTGGCCGTGGCATGTCCCCACATCTGGCAGTTGTGACATTGGATTACTTCCCTTTTTGTATAGTACTTGTTCCACCGAACGGCTGTATAATTAATAACGCGGACTTCCTTCTGTATTTTCCGGAGCGTTATCGTATTTCCGGTGACGACCATGTACGCCGGTGATTTCGTTGCTTTTAGTTTGTGGATTTCCACAACCGGAATTCCTAGTTCCTGGAGTTCAGTTTTAATCTCTTCCAGGTCTGGATCAGAATCCAGTCCCCTCAGCGTAAATGCATGGGTTTTTTCTTCCCTTGGGGTGTAGGTGTGGTATTTCACGTCGTTTTCATCAAAATATTTTTCTAGTTTCTTTCTGTCTTCTACCGTCTCGGTGTAGACGGTGGAGTTCATGGCACTGTATTTAATATAAAATTTGCCATTTATAACTTTCGTTATGTCGGCCACCGTTTTGTTATGTTTTTTGAAAACGCCGTTGACCACTATTGGCGGGGGTTTCCGTTGATTTTTTCTAATTTCAACGGTTGCTGCATTGACTTCTACCTCATTTGGATTGAGGTAGTTAAATTTATTTTTGATTTCTACAGGGATTGTTTTTTTGTCCTTCCTTTTCCTGATAGATGTTGTTGGATGCGTGAAGTTTGGGTTTTCCACATCTCCAACTCGACTTCTCTTTTTGGCGACTCTCGGGGGGTCAGTTTCATTATCAGATGAATCTGAAGGGAGTTTCATTTCCTGGTCGTCCATCATTTTAATAAAGTTCTGATAAAATTTTTGAAATTCCTTTCAAAAAGGAATTCAAAAGCGGTCGGTTTCACGCGAAACTCGGCCGTTTCAGGGCCTTTCGGACCCGAGCAGGTAAAATTTCGTCACTCACTCAGTCTATTCTTGGCTCTGGAATGCGGCTTGGCGCCGTCTGGTCTAACACAACGGTCACTTTCACAGGTCAGTTTTAACGTTCACAAATTCCACAACTATCTCTACGGAGCGATTTTGGGTATAACCTCTCAGCACAGTGTTCTGACGAGAACTGGCAATTTCAGCGTGGTATGGCCGTAAACAACAAATATAGCGATATTTTCTATGATATCTCACTTTTTGGGAGCGGAAAGGACGTGAACGTTTTTCCTTATAAAAAATGAAATAACTTTTGGATATTAATTCTGATTGTTGATTTAAGTTTTAAGAACACATTAGGACATATCTCAATGAAATTTGAGGGATTTCCGAAATCGAAAAATATTTTTCGAAAAAAAAAAAAAATCCCAGAAGACCTCGGTCATCTCAAGTTTATTTCCATATTCTATTACACAATCAACGTACATCACAAAAGGAACCATCTCTCTAACTATCACAGTTAAATTTTTGTATCGGAACATTTCACGTCGGAATATCTCGCTAAGTCCAGACCGGGGAGATCGGTCGCATTTGACACCGTCCGCTCCGGTCTAACATCGTCTTGGAGTCGGGGTAACGATGGAGAGGCGTTTAAGGACGTGAACATTTTTCCTTATAAAAATTAAAGTCGACAATGAATATTGATTCTGATTACTGATTTACTCTTTTAGTACACATTAGAAGGCAACGCAATCAGATTTGAGGAAATTTCAAGATCAGAAAATTTTTTTCGAAAAAAAAAAAAATTCAAGAACACCTGGGTCATGGCAAGTTATTTCCCACAATCCATTCCACAATCAACGTACAACATAGAAGAAATCATCTCTCTAACTATCCTGGTTCAAAAGTTGTATCGGAACATTTCACGTCGAAATACCTCGCCAAGTCCAGACCGGGGCGATAGGTAGTATCTGACACCGTCCGCTCGGGACTGACATCGACTTGGACTCGGGCTAATGATGGGGAGGCGTTTAAGGACGTGAACATTTTTCCTTATAAAAATTAAAGTCGACAATGAATATTGATTCTGATTACTGATTTACGCTTTAAAAACACATTAGAAGGCAACCAAATCAAATTTGAGGAAATTCCAAAATCAGAAAATTTTTTTTCAAAAAAAAAAAAATCCGAAAAATATTTTTCGATTCTGATTACTGATTTACTCTTTTAGAACACATTAGAAGGCAACGAAATCAAATTTGAGTGAAATCCAAAATCAGAAAATATTTTTCGAAAAAAAAAAAAAATTCGAGAACACCTCGGTCATGGCAAGTTATTTTCCACAATCCATTCCCCAATCAACGTACATCCCAGAAAAAATCATCTCTCTAACTATCCTGGTTCAAAAGTTGTATCGGAACATTTTCACGTCGAAAATATATCTCAGAGTCCAGACCGATGCAGAACGTAAACTCGATCATACCGATGCTTCACGTAATCTCGATCTTACCGATGCACAACGTAAACTAGATCACACCGATGCAGAACGTAAACTCGATCATACCGATGCACCACGTAAACTCAGGCAGACCGATGCAGAACGTGAACTCGATCTTACCGATGCACCACGTAATCTCGATCTTACCGATGCACCACGTAAACTCGGGCAGACCGATGCAGAACGTGAACTCGATCTTACCGATGCACCACGTAAACTAGGGCTGACCGATGCATCACGTAAACGACGATCGAGAGGCGCGAAAGGACGTGAACGTTTTTCATTATAAAAATTGAAATAAATGATAAATAATGATTCTGATTGTTGGTTATCATTTTTAATAAGCATTAGGAGGCAACCAAATGAAATTTGAGGAAATTCCGATAATAGAAAATTTTTTCGAAAAAAAAAAAAAATTCATGAAATCCTCGGTCATCGCAAAATATTTACCATATTCTGTTCGATAATCAACGTATATTTAAGAAGGAATCATATCTGTATCTATCTTGGTTCAAATTTTGTATCGGAACATTTTGACCAAAGTCCGAGCTTCGGCCGAAACAGACACCGCTGACCTGGCCTATCGATCGACCGAGAGTCGGGGATAGAGCGTAAGTGTTGTCTGGAGGGGAACCCTGTGCTCTCCTGACATATATAGGGAAGGTGGTCGCGTTGGGCGATGCAGAACGTTTGGATCGGGAATTATATTTTTGGTTCAGCTATTGGAATATGGTTTATTGTTGGTATATATTGGCGAAATAACGTTCTTACTGACTGGGGATATTCATAAAAATGAGTCCGGAGATTTTCAGATCGAAGTCCGAGTGATCCGACTTGGAAGGCGTGTTGGGTGGGTCGAGATGGCTTAGATAGATCAGACGAGGCGGGCTAAGTGTTGACGTCATGCATCGGTCCATTTTCAGATTGAGTCCGAGTAATCCGACTTTGAAAGAGTGTTGGGTGCGTCGAGACTGTTTAGATAGATCGGACGAGGCGGACTAGGTGTTAACGACATGCATCGGTATATTTTCTGATCGGAGTCCGAAGAAATCGGCCCTAGTAGGCGCAGCGGACGGTCGAGACGGCCTCGGTGGGTCGGATCGATCGGGAAAAGTTTGCTAAATCGTGTCTGGAGGGGAACCTTGGGTTCTCCTGACATATATAGGGGATAAGGTTTGGGTGAACGATTCTTCACGTAAAAGTTGAGTAATTTATTTTTCGATAAGCTTTTGGATATTGATGAGAAGTATATGTATATCTTCGATTAAAAGAATTCTTACCGTCTCCATGTATATTATATTAGATATATAAGAAATAGTTAACGTGATGCATCGGCCGATTTCCGGATCGGAGTTCGAGAGATGCGACTTTCGATGCGCGATGGGTGGTTCGAG
>NC_059508.1:30670927-30678427 GCF_914767665.1 Harmonia axyridis
TCGGTATCTTAAATCGCGCCGTAAAGTCGTTCACGTCATGCATCGGTATCTTAAATCGCGCCGAAAAGTCGGCTCACGTCATGCATCGGCGTCTTTTTTTTGTGCCACCGATGCATGACGTGAACGACTTTTCGGCTCGATTTAAGATACCGATGCATGACGTGAACGACTTTACGGCGCGATTTAAGATACCGATGCATGACGTGAACGACTTTTCGGCGCGATTTAAGATACCGATGCATGACGTGAACGACTTTACGGCGCGATTTAAAGCTATACCGATGCATGACGTAAACAAGATCACACCGATGCAGCACGTTAACATTAAAGCCCGCCTAATCCGATCGATGGAGGCCGTCTCGAGTGTCCAACTTGCTCACAAGAGCCGAGAAACAAACCGATGCATCACGTAGACAAGATCGTACCGAATGTTAACACAATCCAAAAGGAAATAATCTTAGATGAATATCGATTCTGATTATTGATTTTTCTTTCGCGATATTGATAGAAGACATCTGAATGAATTTCGAATTAATTCCGAAATCAAAAAAATATTTTCAATAAATTTTTTTTCTAGAGTACCTCGGTCTTTTCTATTTTTTTTCCAAGTTTCGTACGTCAATCAACATACATCCCAGAAAAAATCATCTCTCTAACTATCCTGGTTCAAAAGTTGTATCGGAACTTTTCACGTCGAAAAAGAACATAGGCGAAAAAGGACGTGAACATTATTCCTTATAAAAATCAAACCCGACCATGGATTTTGATTCTGATTGTTGATTATCGCTATTAGAACACATTAGGAGGCAACCAAATCAAATTTGAGAAAATTCCACAATCAGAAAATTTTTTTCGAAAAAAAAAAAAAAATTCGAGAACACCTCGGTCATAGGCAAGTTATTTCCCACAATCCATTCCCCAATCAACGTACATCCCAGAAAAAATCATCTCTCTAACTATCCTAGTTCAAAAGTTGTATCGGAACATTTTCACGTCGAAAATATATCTCTAAGTCCAGACCGATGCACCACGTAATCTCGGGCAGACCGATGCACAACGTAAATGACGATCGGGACCGGGGCGATCGGTCGTATCTGACACCGCCGGCTCGGTTCTAACATCGTCAATGAGTCGGGGTTGTAAAAAAGGACGTGAACATTTTTCCTTATAAAAATCAAACCCGACCATGGATTTTGATTCTGATTGTTGATTATCGCTACTAGAACATATAAGGAGGCAACCAAATCAAATTTGAGAAAATTCCACGATCAGAAAATTTTTTTCGAAAAAAAAAAAAAATCGTAATCACCTCGGTCATGGCGAGTTATTTTCCGTATTTCATTCCACAATCAACGTACAACATAGAAGAAATCATCTCTCTAACTATCCTGGTTCAAAAGTTGTATCGGAACATTTCACGTCGTAATATCTCGCCAAGTCCAGACCTCGGCGATAGGTAGTATCTGACACCGTCCGCTCGGGACTGACATCGACTTGGACTCGGGCTGATGATGGGGAGGCGTTTAAGGACGTGAACATTTTTCCTTATAAAAATTAAAGTCGACAATGAATATTGATTCTGATTACTGATTTACGCTTTAAAAACACATTAGAAGGCAACCAAATCGAATTTGAGGAAATTCCACGATCAGAAAATTTTTTTCGAAAAAAAAAAAAATCCGAAAAATATTTTTCGATTCCGATTACTGATTTACTCTTTTAGAACACATTAGGAGGCAACCAAATCAAATTTGAGAAAATTCCACAATCAGAAAATTTTTTTCGAAAAAAAAAAAAATTCGAGGACACCTCGGTCATGGCAAGTTATTTCCCACAATCCATTCCCCGATCCACGTACATCCCAGAAAAAATCATCTCTCTAACTATCCTGGTTCAAAAGTTGTATCGGAACATTTTCACGTCGAAAATATATCTCTAAGTCCAAACCGATGCACCACGTAAACTAGGGCAGACCGATGCACCACGTAATATCGGGCAGACCGATGCAGAACGTAAACTCGATCATACCGATGCTTCACGTAATCTCGATCTTACCGATGCACCACGTAAACAAGGGCAGACCGATGCAGAACGTAAAGTAGATCTTACCGATGCACCACGTAATCTCGATCTTACCGATGCACCACGTAATCTCCATCTTACCGATGCACCACGTGAACTGGATCTTACCGATGCAGAACGTGAATTGGATCTTACCGATGCAGAACGTGAATTGGATCTTACCGATGCACCACGTAAACTCGATCATACCGATGCACCACGTAATCTCGGGCAGACCGATGCACAACGTAAATGACGATCGGGACCGGGGCGATCGGTCGTATCTGACACCGCCGGCTCGGTTCTAACATCGTCAATGAGTCGGGGTTGTAAAAAAGGACGTGAACATTTTTCCTTATAAAAATCAAACCCGACCATGGATTTTGATTCTGATTGTTGATTATCGCTACTAGAACATATAAGGAGGCAACCAAATCAAATTTGAGAAAATTCCACGATCAGAAAATTTTTTTCGAAAAAAAAAAAAAATCGTAATCACCTCGGTCATGGCGAGTTATTTTCCGTATTTCATTCCACAATCAACGTACAACATAGAAGAAATCATCTCTCTAACTATCCTGGTTCAAAAGTTGTATCGGAACATTTCACGTCGTAATATCTCGCCAAGTCCAGACCTCGGCGATAGGTAGTATCTGACACCGTCCGCTCGGGACTGACATCGACTTGGACTCGGGCTGATGATGGGGAGGCGTTTAAGGACGTGAACATTTTTCCTTATAAAAATTAAAGTCGACAATGAATATTGATTCTGATTACTGATTTACGCTTTAAAAACACATTAGGAGGCAACCAAATCGAATTTGAGGAAATTCCACGATCAGAAAATTTTTTTCGAAAAAAAAAAAAATCCGAAAAATATTTTTCGATTCCGATTACTGATTTACTCTTTTAGAACACATTAGGAGGCAACCAAATCAAATTTGAGAAAATTCCACAATCAGAAAATTTTTTTCGAAAAAAAAAAAAATTCGAGGACACCTCGGTCATGGCAAGTTATTTCCCACAATCCATTCCCCGATCCACGTACATCCCAGAAAAAATCATCTCTCTAACTATCCTGGTTCAAAAGTTGTATCGGAACATTTTCACGTCGAAAATATATCTCTAAGTCCAAACCGATGCACCACGTAAACTAGGGCAGACCGATGCACCACGTAATATCGGGCAGACCGATGCAGAACGTAAACTCGATCATACCGATGCTTCACGTAATCTCGATCTTACCGATGCACCACGTAAACAAGGGCAGACCGATGCAGAACGTAAAGTAGATCTTACCGATGCACCACGTAATCTCGATCTTACCGATGCACCACGTAATCTCCATCTTACCGATGCACCACGTGAACTGGATCTTACCGATGCAGAACGTGAATTGGATCTTACCGATGCAGAACGTGAATTGGATCTTACCGATGCACCACGTAAACTCGATCATACCGATGCACCACGTAATCTCGGGCAGACCGATGCACAACGTAAATGACGATCGGGACCGGGGCGATCGGTCGTATCTGACACCGCCGGCTCGGTTCTAACATCGTCAATGAGTCGGGGTTGTAAAAAAGGACGTGAACATTTTTCCTTATAAAAATCAAACCCGACCATGGATTTTGATTCTGATTGTTGATTATCGCTACTAGAACATATAAGGAGGCAACCAAATCAAATTTGAGAAAATTCCACGATCAGAAAATTTTTTTCGAAAAAAAAAAAAAATCGTAATCACCTCGGTCATGGCGAGTTATTTTCCGTATTTCATTCCACAATCAACGTACAACATAGAAGAAATCATCTCTCTAACTATCCTGGTTCAAAAGTTGTATCGGAACATTTCACGTCGTAATATCTCGCCAAGTCCAGACCTCGGCGATAGGTAGTATCTGACACCGTCCGCTCGGGACTGACATCGACTTGGACTCGGGCTGATGATGGGGAGGCGTTTAAGGACGTGAACATTTTTCCTTATAAAAATTAAAGTCGACAATGAATATTGATTCTGATTACTGATTTACGCTTTAAAAACACATTAGAAGGCAACCAAATCGAATTTGAGGAAATTCCACGATCAGAAAATTTTTTTCGAAAAAAAAAAAAATCCGAAAAATATTTTTCGATTCCGATTACTGATTTACTCTTTTAGAACACATTAGGAGGCAACCAAATCAAATTTGAGAAAATTCCACAATCAGAAAATTTTTTTCGAAAAAAAAAAAAATTCGAGGACACCTCGGTCATGGCAAGTTATTTCCCACAATCCATTCCCCGATCCACGTACATCCCAGAAAAAATCATCTCTCTAACTATCCTGGTTCAAAAGTTGTATCGGAACATTTTCACGTCGAAAATATATCTCTAAGTCCAAACCGATGCACCACGTAAACTAGGGCAGACCGATGCACCACGTAATATCGGGCAGACCGATGCAGAACGTAAACTCGATCATACCGATGCTTCACGTAATCTCGATCTTACCGATGCACCACGTAAACAAGGGCAGACCGATGCAGAACGTAAAGTAGATCTTACCGATGCACCACGTAATCTCGATCTTACCGATGCACCACGTAATCTCCATCTTACCGATGCACCACGTGAACTGGATCTTACCGATGCACCACGTAATCTCAATCTTACCGATGCACCACGTGAACTGGATCTTACCGATGCAGAACGTGAATTGGATCTTACCGATGCACCACGTAAACTCGATCTTACCGATGCACCACGTAATCTCGATCTTACCGATGCACCACGTGAACTGGATCTTACCGATGCAGAACGTGAATTGGATCTTACCGATGCACCACGTAAACTCGATCTTACCGATGCACCACGTAATCTCAATCTTACCGATGCACCACGTGAACTGGATCTTACCGATGCAGAACGTGAATTGGATCTTACCGATGCACCACGTAAACTCGATCTTACCGATGCACCACGTAATCTCGATCTTACCGATGCACCACGTGAACTGGATCTTACCGATGCAGAACGTGAATTGGATCTTACCGATGCACCACGTAAACTCGATCTTACCGATGCACCACGTAATCTCGATCTTACCGATGCACCACGTGAACTGGATCTTACCGATGCAGAACGTGAATTGGATCTTACCGATGCACCACGTAAACTCGATCTTACCGATGCACCACGTAATCTCAATCTTACCGATGCATCACGTAATCTCGATCTTACCGATGCAGAACGTAAACTCGATCATACCGATGCACCACGTTATCTCGGCAGACCGATGCAGAACGTAAAAAAAAAGCTTACAGCACGCGGTGTTCCCAAGCGGTCACCCATCCAAGTACTAACCGCGCCCGACGCTGCTTGGCTTCAGTGTTCTGACGAGAACTGGCAATTTCAGCGTGGTATGGCCGTAAACAACAAATATAGCGATATTTTCTATGATATCTCACTTTTTGGGAGCGGAAAGGACGTGAACGTTTTTCCTTATAAAAAATGAAATAACTTTTGGATATTAATTCTGATTGTTGATTTAAGTTTTAAGAACACATTAGGACATATCTCAATGAAATTTGAGGGATTTCCGAAATCGAAAAATATTTTTCGAAAAAAAAAAAAAATCCCAGAAGACCTCGGTCATCTCAAGTTTATTTCCATATTCTATTACACAATCAACGTACATCACAAAAGGAACCATCTCTCTAACTATCACAGTTAAATTTTTGTATCGGAACATTTCACGTCGGAATATCTCGCTAAGTCCAGACCGGGGAGATCGGTCGCATTTGACACCGTCCGCTCCGGTCTAACATCGTCTTGGAGTCGGGGTAACGATGGAGAGGCGTTTAAGGACGTGAACATTTTTCCTTATAAAAATTAAAGTCGACAATGAATATTGATTCTGATTACTGATTTACTCTTTTAGTACACATTAGAAGGCAACGCAATCAGATTTGAGGAAATTTCAAGATCAGAAAATTTTTTTCGAAAAAAAAAAAAATTCAAGAACACCTGGGTCATGGCAAGTTATTTCCCACAATCCATTCCACAATCAACGTACAACATAGAAGAAATCATCTCTCTAACTATCCTGGTTCAAAAGTTGTATCGGAACATTTCACGTCGAAATACCTCGCCAAGTCCAGACCGGGGCGATAGGTAGTATCTGACACCGTCCGCTCGGGACTGACATCGACTTGGACTCGGGCTAATGATGGGGAGGCGTTTAAGGACGTGAACATTTTTCCTTATAAAAATTAAAGTCGACAATGAATATTGATTCTGATTACTGATTTACGCTTTAAAAACACATTAGAAGGCAACCAAATCAAATTTGAGGAAATTCCAAAATCAGAAAATTTTTTTTCAAAAAAAAAAAAATCCGAAAAATATTTTTCGATTCTGATTACTGATTTACTCTTTTAGAACACATTAGAAGGCAACGAAATCAAATTTGAGTGAAATCCAAAATCAGAAAATATTTTTCGAAAAAAAAAAAAAATTCGAGAACACCTCGGTCATGGCAAGTTATTTTCCACAATCCATTCCCCAATCAACGTACATCCCAGAAAAAATCATCTCTCTAACTATCCTGGTTCAAAAGTTGTATCGGAACATTTTCACGTCGAAAATATATCTCAGAGTCCAGACCGATGCAGAACGTAAACTCGATCATACCGATGCTTCACGTAATCTCGATCTTACCGATGCACAACGTAAACTAGATCACACCGATGCAGAACGTAAACTCGATCATACCGATGCACCACGTAAACTCAGGCAGACCGATGCAGAACGTGAACTCGATCTTACCGATGCACCACGTAATCTCGATCTTACCGATGCACCACGTAAACTCGGGCAGACCGATGCAGAACGTGAACTCGATCTTACCGATGCACCACGTAAACTAGGGCTGACCGATGCATCACGTAAACGACGATCGAGAGGCGCGAAAGGACGTGAACGTTTTTCATTATAAAAATTGAAATAAATGATAAATAATGATTCTGATTGTTGGTTATCATTTTTAATAAGCATTAGGAGGCAACCAAATGAAATTTGAGGAAATTCCGATAATAGAAAATTTTTTCGAAAAAAAAAAAAAATTCATGAAATCCTCGGTCATCGCAAAATATTTACCATATTCTGTTCGATAATCAACGTATATTTAAGAAGGAATCATATCTGTATCTATCTTGGTTCAAATTTTGTATCGGAACATTTTGACCAAAGTCCGAGCTTCGGCCGAAACAGACACCGCTGACCTGGCCTATCGATCGACCGAGAGTCGGGGATAGAGCGTAAGTGTTGTCTGGAGGGGAACCCTGTGCTCTCCTGACATATATAGGGAAGGTGGTCGCGTTGGGCGATGCAGAACGTTTGGATCGGGAATTATATTTTTGGTTCAGCTATTGGAATATGGTTTATTGTTGGTAT
>NC_059508.1:30688427-30700927 GCF_914767665.1 Harmonia axyridis
AGCTAATGAAATATGCATGTTTTGCAGGCTTATCTTAGTCAAATTCGAACAATTCACGATGAATCAATCAGAAAGGTAGATATGTTTGACGAAATCGGACATGAGAGAGAAATACGAATAACTCACAAGGGTAAATGTCATCAAATGCATCAGACTATGTGATGAGTAAAATGAAAGATGCACACGATAATTTTAGCTTAAACCATGCCGGAAAGTCGACTTCACGTCGTGCATCGGTACAAAGTTATTCAAGGGGCAAAATAAATTCACGAGAGTAGGTCCGATTACCGCTGGATCAGACGACGATTGTAACTTGTTGGATACGAATGTATCCGATGTATGTACGTCGTCCCTCTCTGATCTGTAGTAAGTGGGCCTACCCAAGATGCACACGATAATTTTAGCTTAAACCATGCCGAAAAGTCGACTTCACGTCGTGCATCGGTACAAAATTATTCAAGGGGCAAAATAAATTCACGAGAGTAGGTCCGATTACCGCTGGATCAGACGACGATCGTAACTTGTTGGATACAAATGTATCCGATGTATGTACGTCGTCCCTCTCTGATCTACGGTACGTGGACCGACCCAAGATGCACACGATAATTTTAGCTGACTTCATGCCGAAAAGTCGGTTCACGTCATGCATCGGTATCTTAAATCGCGCCGTAAAGTCGTTCACGTCATGCATCGGTATCTTAAATCGCGCCGAAAAGTCGGCTCACGTCATGCATCGGCGTCTTTTTTTTGTGCCACCGATGCATGACGTGAACGACTTTTCGGCTCGATTTAAGATACCGATGCATGACGTGAACGACTTTACGGCGCGATTTAAGATACCGATGCATGACGTGAACGACTTTTCGGCGCGATTTAAGATACCGATGCATGACGTGAACGACTTTACGGCGCGATTTAAAGCTATACCGATGCATGACGTAAACAAGATCACACCGATGCAGCACGTTAACATTAAAGCCCGCCTAATCCGATCGATGGAGGCCGTCTCGAGTGTCCAACTTGCTCACAAGAGCCGAGAAACAAACCGATGCATCACGTAGACAAGATCGTACCGAATGTTAACACAATCCAAAAGGAAATAATCTTAGATGAATATCGATTCTGATTATTGATTTTTCTTTCGCGATATTGATAGAAGACATCTGAATGAATTTCGAATTAATTCCGAAATCAAAAAAATATTTTCAATAAATTTTTTTTCTAGAGTACCTCGGTCTTTTCTATTTTTTTTCCAAGTTTCGTACGTCAATCAACATACATCCCAGAAAAAATCATCTCTCTAACTATCCTGGTTCAAAAGTTGTATCGGAACTTTTCACGTCGAAAAAGAACATAGGCGAAAAAGGACGTGAACATTATTCCTTATAAAAATCAAACCCGACCATGGATTTTGATTCTGATTGTTGATTATCGCTATTAGAACACATTAGGAGGCAACCAAATCAAATTTGAGAAAATTCCACAATCAGAAAATTTTTTTCGAAAAAAAAAAAAAAATTCGAGAACACCTCGGTCATGGCAAGTTATTTCCCACAATCCATTCCCCAATCAACGTACATCCCAGAAAAAATCATCTCTCTAACTATCCTAGTTCAAAAGTTGTATCGGAACATTTTCACGTCGAAAATATATCTCTAAGTCCAGACCGATGCACCACGTAATCTCGGGCAGACCGATGCACAACGTAAATGACGATCGGGACCGGGGCGATCGGTCGTATCTGACACCGCCGGCTCGGTTCTAACATCGTCAATGAGTCGGGGTTGTAAAAAAGGACGTGAACATTTTTCCTTATAAAAATCAAACCCGACCATGGATTTTGATTCTGATTGTTGATTATCGCTACTAGAACATATAAGGAGGCAACCAAATCAAATTTGAGAAAATTCCACGATCAGAAAATTTTTTTCGAAAAAAAAAAAAAATCGTAATCACCTCGGTCATGGCGAGTTATTTTCCGTATTTCATTCCACAATCAACGTACAACATAGAAGAAATCATCTCTCTAACTATCCTGGTTCAAAAGTTGTATCGGAACATTTCACGTCGTAATATCTCGCCAAGTCCAGACCTCGGCGATAGGTAGTATCTGACACCGTCCGCTCGGGACTGACATCGACTTGGACTCGGGCTGATGATGGGGAGGCGTTTAAGGACGTGAACATTTTTCCTTATAAAAATTAAAGTCGACAATGAATATTGATTCTGATTACTGATTTACGCTTTAAAAACACATTAGAAGGCAACCAAATCGAATTTGAGGAAATTCCACGATCAGAAAATTTTTTTCGAAAAAAAAAAAAATCCGAAAAATATTTTTCGATTCCGATTACTGATTTACTCTTTTAGAACACATTAGGAGGCAACCAAATCAAATTTGAGAAAATTCCACAATCAGAAAATTTTTTTCGAAAAAAAAAAAAATTCGAGGACACCTCGGTCATGGCAAGTTATTTCCCACAATCCATTCCCCGATCCACGTACATCCCAGAAAAAATCATCTCTCTAACTATCCTGGTTCAAAAGTTGTATCGGAACATTTTCACGTCGAAAATATATCTCTAAGTCCAAACCGATGCACCACGTAAACTAGGGCAGACCGATGCACCACGTAATATCGGGCAGACCGATGCAGAACGTAAACTCGATCATACCGATGCTTCACGTAATCTCGATCTTACCGATGCACCACGTAAACAAGGGCAGACCGATGCAGAACGTAAAGTAGATCTTACCGATGCACCACGTAATCTCGATCTTACCGATGCACCACGTAATCTCCATCTTACCGATGCACCACGTGAACTGGATCTTACCGATGCACCACGTAATCTCAATCTTACCGATGCACCACGTGAACTGGATCTTACCGATGCAGAACGTGAATTGGATCTTACCGATGCACCACGTAAACTCGATCTTACCGATGCACCACGTAATCTCGATCTTACCGATGCACCACGTGAACTGGATCTTACCGATGCAGAACGTGAATTGGATCTTACCGATGCACCACGTAAACTCGATCTTACCGATGCACCACGTAATCTCAATCTTACCGATGCACCACGTGAACTGGATCTTACCGATGCAGAACGTGAATTGGATCTTACCGATGCACCACGTAAACTCGATCTTACCGATGCACCACGTAATCTCAATCTTACCGATGCACCACGTGAACTGGATCTTACCGATGCAGAACGTGAATTGGATCTTACCGATGCACCACGTAAACTCGATCTTACCGATGCACCACGTAATCTCGATCTTACCGATGCACCACGTGAACTGGATCTTACCGATGCAGAACGTGAATTGGATCTTACCGATGCACCACGTAAACTCGATCTTACCGATGCACCACGTAATCTCAATCTTACCGATGCATCACGTAATCTCGATCTTACCGATGCAGAACGTAAACTCGATCATACCGATGCACCACGTTATCTCGGCAGACCGATGCAGAACGTAAAAAAAAAGCTTACAGCACGCGGTGTTCCCAAGCGGTCACCCATCCAAGTACTAACCGCGCCCGACGCTGCTTGGCTTCAGTGTTCAATTTCAATTTCAATTTCAAATGGGCTTTATTTGTCTTTGTGATAGTTACAGATATGTGCCTATATAGGCCATGTTAATCAACAGTAAGGGTTTATATACAGTTCCTACCAGATAATTCTGGTATTATCAGTTACATTTCATATACATATAATAAAAAATTTTTAAGTAATTTCAGGGTGTTTGGGAATTTTTGTTTGATATCATATATTTATTTATTTTATTATAATAGGGGATTTTCAGGAAAAATTTAGGAATAAAAAACCTGATATAAGTAATTTGGGGAGGGATGGGGGGTGGGTTGGGGATATATATACAGTTATGTACAGTTTTAATCATTTACAAATTTTTATATACAATTTTATATACATGTCTGGGAAGGGGTTCCCGTTATGCTAAACGGCGATTCTCAATTCAGCTAACGGCCGCCATTTGCTAGTCGTGGCCAGTCCCCATTTCTCGTAGCACCGTTCGTGTCGCTGTTGGGTCTAGTACCCGTAGGACCGATTGGTTGTTACGATAACAGGGCGATGGATACGCCATTCGCATTGGCTGCCGCTACCTTTCGTTGTGATTCGTCGTCAAGACATATTTTTCAAAATGTCGGTATGTGACATGGCCGGTCTTGGAAGATGGCGGTTTTCATAGGGGTTTTTGGGTGTTTGGGGTGGGTTTTTAGGGAGGTTTAAGGAATATGGGAAGGAATTGGTACGGGAGGGGGTGAGGGGATGCGTGGAGTCGCGTTTTCGTAATTTGTCTTGTCAGTGCGTTGGATTTACACTGGAATTCGTAGAAATCGCTAGATACTTTGTTTAGGTACTCGCGGATGGTTGGAATATCCGCGAGTTCATGTAGTTTGGATATCCTAGTGTAATACGGCTTGCTCAAGGCCAATCTTAGGATTTTGTTTTGAAGGTTTTGAATGGGCCTTATTGGAAAGGGCCTAAGGTGACAAAATGCCGGCGCAGCGTATGTGACTACTGGCCGGATGTATGTTTTGTAAATGAGCAATTTGTTTTTTTCATTCAGCATACTTTTACTGCACAATAGAGGATGCAGTATCTTTTTGATGGCGTATCCTTTATGGATTTGTGCTTTGATATGGCGGTGGAAATTTAGCCTTTCGTCCAATTCAATGCCCAGGTACTTAACGGAGCTTTTTGGAGCAATTTCCGTATTATTGATTTTTAATTTGTCTAAGATTACTTTTTCATTCCGTCTTCTGCTAAACACGATCTGCTCTGCTTTGGTCTCATTCAGTTTTATTTTCCATCTGTCGAAGTAATTGATAAGTACTTCGAGATGGTTTTTCAGCTCGCGATTGGCGTCTTCAGCGCTGGATGAGTGGGCATATATGGCCGTGTCATCCGCGAAGAGGGCGATTTTTGTTTTGTTATGTTTCGGGATATCCTGGACGTAGATATTGAATAATCTAGGTCCAAGGACTGATCCCTGCACAATTCCTGCTTTTATATTTTTGGGCGCGGATGTTTCATTCCCTACGCGTACTATGAATTTTCTGTTATTGAGATATGAGTAAATGGTCTTTATGAGGAATTTCGGGAATTTAAGTTTTATTAATTTGTAGGTCAGCCCCTCTATCCAAACTTTGTCGAACGCCTTTTCGATGTCGAGGAGGAGCATGACCGTGTGGTTTTTATTATTGAAACTATTTATTACGTCGACTACGATTCGGCAGATTTGCTGTGTCGAGCTGTGTTTTTCCTTGAAGCCAAATTGATGGTCATCGCGAATTTTATTGTTTTTCATTACATGTTTTATTTTTCCTAACAGGATTTTCTCGGTCAGCTTGCTGAGGTTAGACAGTAGACTGATCGGACGGTAGTTGCCGGGAGAAGTTGTGACTTTCCCGGCTTTGGGGATAGGGGTTACTACTGCTGTTTTCCAACAGCTAGGCCAGTGTTGAAATTTGAATACAGCGTTTATGATGTAGTTCAGTTGAACTATGGCCTTTCTGGATAGGTTCCGGATCAGTCTATTGTCCACTTCGTCCTTTCCTGGCGCTTTGTTTAGTGGAAGCTTTTTAATTTCGTCCCGTATTTCCGATGGATTTGTTAATAGATGATTTTCGGGCTTTACGAAGCGGTTCGAATTTATAAAGTCTTCCACTCTTTTCCGTATGTCTGCTTGTTCTGGACTATCGGTCTGGGATATGTGGTGAGCGGTTTCGAAGTTTTCCGCAAGTACGTCCGCTTTTTCTTTATCGGTGATGTAATTCGCGGAATTTTGGACCAAGATGGGAACTTGGGAGAATTTTTGAATACTGGATTTGACTGTTTTCCAGAGATCTTTGTTATTAGAATTTAGCCTGGAGATTTTCTGTTCCCATCTTTCGTTCTGGAAAATTTTTATGTGGTTTCGGATTTCGCGGGTGTATGAATTTAAGAGTGTTTTATCGACTTGTCTTTGGTGGGATTGCCACCTTTTTCTGATTTTATTCCTGAACTTGATCAAGTCGATAATATGGGCTGGTAGTTTTTCTGCTACTTCAGCTCTCGGTTTTTTGGAAATTGTTTTATCGCGGGCGTACTTGAGGGCCTTCGTAAACTTTTCAATTTCCCGTTCGATGTCGGAAGCAGTTTCGATTTTATTGTTGATAGTTATTTTACTATCTAATATTGTACGAAATTTTGCCCAATCAGCGTTCGAATAGTCGTACACTAATTTTGTTGGGTTTCTTTCGCTGCTATAATTGACCGAGAAGATCACTGGATTATGATCGGACCCTAACTGACAACTCGCGTCCGGGATACTATTCAAGTTAATATTCTTAGTGAGTATTAAATCGATAGTACTCGGAGCTTTTCCATTGTCTGGAAAATGAGTGTGTCCGTTAGGGATGTTCAAAATTACGTCATCATTAGCTTCAAGGAAACTGAATAGACGATTTCCATTGGTGTTTCTGCAGTTGCAGTTCCATTCTTCGTGTTTAGCATTTAGATCGCCTAGAACTATTACTTTATTTTTCCTAGAAAATAGGAATCTTAGACAGTTGGTACTGAATTTGCGACTGGGGCTATTATACACCGCCGTTATGATTAAGTTGCCATCAATCTGGACGCTAGCGTTCTCTATTGTGCAGTTGATGGTAGGCAAAATGGTGGATGCGATAATGTTCTTTACTAGTATAGCGATTCCACCGAATCCCGAGTTGTCTTGTCTGTCTTGCCTATATGTCTGGTATCCTTTAATGAAAAATTTGTGGTTGTTTTTCAGTTTTGTCTCGTTGATAGTCAGTATGTCTATTCGGTTGTAATTTAGAAAATTGGAGATCTCCAGGAATTTTTGGGAGACTCCATTCGCGTTCCAAGTCGCGATTTTTAATGACTTAGTCATTTAAATTGAGGAAGAATTCCAGTATGACGTACTTTCTTTCGGCGGGGCTTGCATTTTGCAGCTGCTGGTTGAGTCTTTTGACGTCTGTCAGTAGTTGTCGTATGTCCACGTATTGATTAAGTCTGTTGAACTCGCTTTTCAGCTCGTAAAACGCGTTTTGGAAGTTATTTGTGTTATTTGTGTCATGAGTTTTGTTTGTTGGGGGGGAAGTTGGGGTTTTGGGGGTGGTTTGGGGGTTGGCCATGCCACTTACCGGTTTTTGTTTGGCCTCTTGGGCCTTTCTCCTTTCTTCCCAGACATTCACGGCCGGGATTGGAGCTTCGCGGTAAACTTTGGGGGCGGCAGGGGCGGCGGTTTTGGCGTTCCTCGCCCTGCGGTTGCAGATGTTCACGTAAATCGCGCACTCGGTACTGTTTGCGGGGTGACTCCCGAAACAGTTCGCGCACTTTGCCGGCGTATTCATCGATTTTGGGCACTCGCGAGTCGCGTGATTTTCCGCGCACTTGAGGCAGTTTGGGGTCCTATGGCAGTTGGCCGTGGCATGTCCCCACATCTGGCAGTTGTGACATTGGATTACTTCCCTTTTTGTGTAGTACTTGTTCCACCGAACGGCTGTATAATTAATAACGCGGACTTCCTTCTGTATTTTCCGGAGCGTTATCGTATTTCCGGTGACGACCATGTACGCCGGTGATTTCGTTGCTTTTAGTTTGTGGATTTCCACAACCGGAATTCCTAGTTCCTGGAGTTCAGTTTTAATCTCTTCCAGGTCTGGATCAGAATCCAGTCCCCTCAGCGTAAAAGCATGAGTTTTTTCTTCCCTTGGGGTGTAAGTGTGGTATTTTACGTCGTTTTCATCAAAATATTTTTCTAACTTCTTTCTGTCTTCTACCGTCTCGGTGTAGACGGTGGAGTTCATGGCACTGTATTTAATATAAAATTTGCCATTTATAACTTTCGTTATGTCGGCCACCGTTTTATTGTGTTTTTTGAAAACGCCGTTGACCACTATTGGCGGGGGTTTCCGTTGATTTTTTCTAATTTCAACGGATGCTGCATTGACTTCTACCTCATTTGGATTGAGGTAGTTAAATTTATTTTTGATTTCTACAGGGATTGTCTTTTTGTCCTTCCTTTTCCTGATAGATGTTGTTGGATGCGTGAAGTTTGGGTTTTCCACATCTCCAACTCGACTTCTCTTTTTGGCGACTCTCGGGGGGTCAGTTTCATTATCAGATGAATCTGAAGGGAGTTTCATTTCCTGGTCGTCCATCATTTTAATAAAGTTCTGATAAAATTTTTGAAATTCCTTTCAAAAAGGAATTCAAAAGCGGTCGGTTTCACGCGAAACTCGGCCGTTTCAGGGCCTTTCGGACCCGAGCAGGTAAAATTTCGTCACTCACTCAGTCTATTCTTGGCTCTGGAATGCGGCTTGGCGCCGTCTGGTCTAACACAACGGTCACTTTCACAGGTCAGTTTTAACGTTCACAAATTCCACAACTATCTCTACGGAGCGATTTTGGGTATAACCTCTCAGCACAGTGTTCTGACGAGAACTGGCAATTTCAGCGTGGTATGGCCGTAAACAACAAATATAGCGATATTTTCTATGATATCTCACTTTTTGGGAGCGGAAAGGACGTGAACGTTTTTCCTTATAAAAAATGAAATAACTTTTGGATATTAATTCTGATTGTTGATTTAAGTTTTAAGAACACATTAGGACATATCTCAATGAAATTTGAGGGATTTCCGAAATCGAAAAATATTTTTCGAAAAAAAAAAAAAATCCCAGAAGACCTCGGTCATCTCAAGTTTATTTCCATATTCTATTACACAATCAACGTACATCACAAAAGGAACCATCTCTCTAACTATCACAGTTAAATTTTTGTATCGGAACATTTCACGTCGGAATATCTCGCTAAGTCCAGACCGGGGAGATCGGTCGCATTTGACACCGTCCGCTCCGGTCTAACATCGTCTTGGAGTCGGGGTAACGATGGAGAGGCGTTTAAGGACGTGAACATTTTTCCTTATAAAAATTAAAGTCGACAATGAATATTGATTCTGATTACTGATTTACTCTTTTAGTACACATTAGAAGGCAACGCAATCAGATTTGAGGAAATTTCAAGATCAGAAAATTTTTTTCGAAAAAAAAAAAAATTCAAGAACACCTGGGTCATGGCAAGTTATTTCCCACAATCCATTCCACAATCAACGTACAACATAGAAGAAATCATCTCTCTAACTATCCTGGTTCAAAAGTTGTATCGGAACATTTCACGTCGAAATACCTCGCCAAGTCCAGACCGGGGCGATAGGTAGTATCTGACACCGTCCGCTCGGGACTGACATCGACTTGGACTCGGGCTAATGATGGGGAGGCGTTTAAGGACGTGAACATTTTTCCTTATAAAAATTAAAGTCGACAATGAATATTGATTCTGATTACTGATTTACGCTTTAAAAACACATTAGAAGGCAACCAAATCAAATTTGAGGAAATTCCAAAATCAGAAAATTTTTTTTCAAAAAAAAAAAAATCCGAAAAATATTTTTCGATTCTGATTACTGATTTACTCTTTTAGAACACATTAGAAGGCAACGAAATCAAATTTGAGTGAAATCCAAAATCAGAAAATATTTTTCGAAAAAAAAAAAAAATTCGAGAACACCTCGGTCATGGCAAGTTATTTTCCACAATCCATTCCCCAATCAACGTACATCCCAGAAAAAATCATCTCTCTAACTATCCTGGTTCAAAAGTTGTATCGGAACATTTTCACGTCGAAAATATATCTCAGAGTCCAGACCGATGCAGAACGTAAACTCGATCATACCGATGCTTCACGTAATCTCGATCTTACCGATGCACAACGTAAACTAGATCACACCGATGCAGAACGTAAACTCGATCATACCGATGCACCACGTAAACTCAGGCAGACCGATGCAGAACGTGAACTCGATCTTACCGATGCACCACGTAATCTCGATCTTACCGATGCACCACGTAAACTCGGGCAGACCGATGCAGAACGTGAACTCGATCTTACCGATGCACCACGTAAACTAGGGCTGACCGATGCATCACGTAAACGACGATCGAGAGGCGCGAAAGGACGTGAACGTTTTTCATTATAAAAATTGAAATAAATGATAAATAATGATTCTGATTGTTGGTTATCATTTTTAATAAGCATTAGGAGGCAACCAAATGAAATTTGAGGAAATTCCGATAATAGAAAATTTTTTCGAAAAAAAAAAAAAATTCATGAAATCCTCGGTCATCGCAAAATATTTACCATATTCTGTTCGATAATCAACGTATATTTAAGAAGGAATCATATCTGTATCTATCTTGGTTCAAATTTTGTATCGGAACATTTTGACCAAAGTCCGAGCTTCGGCCGAAACAGACACCGCTGACCTGGCCTATCGATCGACCGAGAGTCGGGGATAGAGCGTAAGTGTTGTCTGGAGGGGAACCCTGTGCTCTCCTGACATATATAGGGAAGGTGGTCGCGTTGGGCGATGCAGAACGTTTGGATCGGGAATTATATTTTTGGTTCAGCTATTGGAATATGGTTTATTGTTGGTATATATTGGCGAAATAACGTTCTTACTGACTGGGGATATTCATAAAAATGAGTCCGGAGATTTTCAGATCGAAGTCCGAGTGATCCGACTTGGAAGGCGTGTTGGGTGGGTCGAGATGGCTTAGATAGATCAGACGAGGCGGGCTAAGTGTTGACGTCATGCATCGGTCCATTTTCAGATTGAGTCCGAGTAATCCGACTTTGAAAGAGTGTTGGGTGCGTCGAGACTGTTTAGATAGATCGGACGAGGCGGACTAGGTGTTAACGACATGCATCGGTATATTTTCTGATCGGAGTCCGAAGAAATCGGCCCTAGTAGGCGCAGCGGACGGTCGAGACGGCCTCGGTGGGTCGGATCGATCGGGAAAAGTTTGCTAAATCGTGTCTGGAGGGGAACCTTGGGTTCTCCTGACATATATAGGGGATAAGGTTTGGGTGAACGATTCTTCACGTAAAAGTTGAGTAATTTATTTTTCGATAAGCTTTTGGATATTGATGAGAAGTATATGTATATCTTCGATTAAAAGAATTCTTACCGTCTCCATGTATATTATATTAGATATATAAGAAATAGTTAACGTGATGCATCGGCCGATTTCCGGATCGGAGTTCGAGAGATGCGACTTTCGATGCGCGATGGGTGGTTCGAGACGGCCTAGATCGATCGGACGAGGCGGACTAGGTGTTAACGACATGCATCGGCGGATTTTCTGATCGGAGTCCGAAGAAATCAGCTCTAGTAGGCGCGGCGAACGGTCGAAACGGCCTCGATCGATCGGACGAGGCGGACTAGGTGTTAACGACATGCATCGGCGGATTTTCTGATCGGAGTCCGAAGAAATCAGCTCTAGTAGGCGCGGCGAACGGTCGAAACGGCCTCGGTGGGTCGGATCGATCGGGAAAAGTTTGCTAAATCGTGTCTGGAGGGGAATCCGGGGTTCTCCTGACATATATAGAAGGGGTGGAGAATGGGTCCTGTCCTAGACTGTTTGGAGTTCTTTTTAGGATGATATTCAGTTGGTAAGTGGTAGACCCGAATCCGACCTCGGCGTTTGGGTACTGGCAAGGTGTGTTGGTTTCGGCTTTCGCATCTTGGGTCGCTTTCGTCAACCTCATGCAGCGAGGTCGCGGTCCGCTTCGTCTCTTTGTAGTCGAATGGCCTTTAAGCGACCAACCTTAAAATCGTGATCCTCTGCCCGTTGCGGGTTATGTTCACAAAAAATTTGCAACCACTCAATTCGTTCCGAGCGACAAATATTGTTGAATCTCGAATCACCGTGTCGTTATATTCACATGTATAGCGAAGGGTCGAGATGGAATGTGTATAAGAAATTAGTTGATAGCCGGGGGTTCGTATTATATATGGACGCCTTGGCGAGGGATTGTTTCTAGAAACTTTCTCATTTTTGATCGGTGTTTTGTCCGAGATGATGATGATGTATATATAGCTTGAGTCTCATGCTGACTGGGGGCTGTTACGTCGTTTCGTCGAGGACTTGCACTTACTGATGTGCGGCGCTAGTCGAAGTCAATCGACATGGCTAGTGCCACATGACGAGAGGCGAACGGGTTTGGCCATACCGGCAATCTCGTGGACCGATCGTATAAGCACGCAGTTCCCTGGTTGATCCTGCCAGTAGTCATATGCTTGTCTCAAAGATTAAGCCATGCATGTCTCAGTACAAGCCAAATTAAGGTGAAACCGCGAAAGGCTCATTAAATCAGTTATGGTTCCTTAGATCGTACCCACATTTACTTGGATAACTGTGGTAATTCTAGAGCTAATACATGCAAATAGAGCTCCGACCGGGAACGGAAGGAGCGCTTTTATTAGATCAAAACCAATAGGTGGCGGGTTCGCTCGTCATCGTACAATTTGGTGACTCTGAATAACTTTAAGCTGATCGCATGGTCTCGTACCGGCGACGCATCTTTCAAATGTCTGCCTTATCAACT